>NC_028638.1:47915187-47921365 GCF_001406875.1 Solanum pennellii
TATATATATATATATATAAAGTTAATTTTTTAAATCTACTTAATATATTATATTGTTGTCAAATTCTTTAAGTTCAAAACTCGTAAATTAATACTTACCCCTTGTCTCAGATGAGGTAATGTTGAAAGGCCAACCTTTTGTTCTTGAATTTCAACACAAATCTCTTCAACATGGGTGTCATGGGTTGGTGTAGAGTAATGAGTTAATTGCGTTAAAAAATGACTTTCATACCTAAAAACTATCATTTTAATATTATTCGTACAATTCTCATTTGTTGAGTTAGTTTTATGGGTTGAATTAGCCCAAAATTTATTTCAATATACGATATCAGAACAAAATCCATCTCAAATATTCTCATTTTCCGATAGTTGGAAACCCATGTTCAATTGTTCATGCTCCAAATTAATGTCGTGTTGTCGTGAATGGGACAGAGGAGTTTCACATTTTAACTCTCAAACTAGCTAGCTAGATTTTGGGTTAAGTTATGTTCAAAGTTTATGCTTTACGGATGATTAATTGGATGTCTATTATTAAGATTGCAGGATGCAGATCGTTGATTAGAAAAACTCTAAATTTACATATTCCTATTCATTCATTGAATATTTTAAATATAATCAGAACTAGGTTGATGCTCTATTCTTTTTATTTATAGGGTGTTAGACAATATTCAATGGAACAAATACGTTAACTTCTTAAAAAAATGATTAATGTCGTCATATATAAATAAAACATAAAAAAAGCAACAACAAAAAAAAGAAGAGAGGTTCAATTAGGTCAAATCTTTTTATTTTTATTATTTTTGTTATTCAAAAATAGCCGCTCGGACTTTTTTGGCCCACTTTTATTTGAATTGTTTCGGTGTTAATGTGTATATATAATTCGTGTACTTTAGGAGTTGACGAAGTGAGTAATCTTATAATGATAATATAAGGATTGGTATGATAGCAAGTATACCTTTATCATTAATTAGTGGCCTTCAGATATGAAATCGTCTTAGTTAAAAAGTATTTTATCATTTTATATGTGACTTCTTCATGCGAATTCAAACTTAATCGAATTTAAATATAGATAATAAATATCGGATAAAAAATAAATAAAATAAAGCAAATAATCATGTAATGATGTCATATGATGATGTTGTGGGAATTGTGTAAGCAAATTGTTGCAAGGGCCTTTGGTTTTTTATTTTAGTTTGTTTCACTTCTTTTCATGTCAATTTTATTGGGCTTTTAGGCGGTCGTGACACGGTAAAATTTTATTTTATTCATGAAAAGTACGAAGTATTTACCATTCTATCATAATTTTAATTGACCAGGAAAAGCTTCACATGGTAATTAATCACTTGGAGGAATTGACAAACCTACAAGTGAATTTTATTAGCCGTGTAAGATTCTAATAAATTTAACACATAATATTTTTTAATAAATATGTCAAGTTTAGAATAAAGAATCAAAACAAATACATACCAACAATAGAAAACTCTTGCACACAGTCTTTTTTTTTATAAAAAAAATCATAAAATCTACTAGCAATACATTACATTTTTAGTGGCTGACATAAATGATTGTTAATTAACTGCTCAATTTCAAGATTTATTACCAAAAAAAAAAAAAAAGGAAAGAAATGGACTTAGTACATATCCACTATTTTTTTTTCCTCTCTGTCTCTAATAATCAAGATATGCCAATTGCATGTACGTACTACTTGTTGTGATCAATTGAGAGGAAGTGATTGAACCAAAGAAGATAAGACTTGTTGTCGAGTTTCTCTATCTTGAACACCAAATCCATCTCCATTTTGATATATAAAGTGTGTAACACGAGCAATATTCATTATATACTTAACTAATGGTGATGAATTCTCAAAACAATGTTTGTTCATTTTCTTCCATGTTTCTATCACCATCTCTTCGATATGCCTCCTTGCTACATCCTCCTTAACATTTTCCTTCCTCATGTAACACAAGATAGATGAAGACACCTCACCTCTTTCCAATTCAGCCTGTTATATATATGTACTCGAAAATGTCAGATTGAATATTTTAATATCTATACACTTATCATGTAATTCTTTTCACAATATTATGTAAGTAATTATTCACAATACGGTGAATTAATGAATATATAGGAACAACATAAATTGGAAATTATATTCTTCCTACTTAATATATCACTTTATGCATTTAAAAAAGAATGACCTAATTGAATTGATACAAAAAAAATTAAAAAATAGACTTTTCAACATTATTGTCCTAAATTAAAGTTATTCAATTTTAGCAAAAATGTGATTTAATTTTCTAATCTTAAACATGTCATGTGGAAAGTTGAAATTAAATTATAACCCAAAAAAGAAAATAAGGGATTCTTTTTTAAACCGACTAAAAAGAAAAGTAAGCCATTTATTTAAAACGGAGGGAGTAACAATTACTTACTTTAAAAAAAAAATAAAAAAATTGAAGGTGGAGAAGGAGAACTGGGGAGGAGATCATAATGTGAGAAATTGAACTGTCACCACTCACCAACAAGGTGAAAATTTAGATGACCAACTAATTAAGCTACTGAGATTTTCCCGTAAAAATTTCTTACCTTTGAAGTCCCAAGGTCGTTTCTAAGCCTGATTATAAGGGATGAATAGTATATAAGGTCGTGTTCATTTTCAAGAAAATAATCAACTTGGGAGAAATCTTGAGCCAAACCAAGAAGAACATGAAGAGATAGCACAGTGCCACCTGATGATTTCCATCCATTATCTAAATATTCACTAAATGTTGGTGTATAACCCTTTGAATCCCATTTAGCTTCCACAAGCAGTGCTTTGCAAAATTCTGCCCACTGAAAACATTTTATTTCATGTTAAATTTGTGTCATATATATGTAGTACTCATTAATTAATCAAATCATAGACAATAATTAAATTAAGTAACTATATATATATATATACCACTTTTTGTAGATATGTTAACACTGGAAATTTGCAGCCTTTTTGTTGTTGAATTTCAAGAGCTACATCATTTGTGGTATCATATAGTTTCCAAAAACAGATTTGCATACATGATGGTAATTGCTCAACCACCTTAGGATCCCATCTGAAAAAAAAAAAGAAGGAAAAGTATAGAAAATATAATTAAATAATAACAGTATGCTCTCTCTAACAAGTCAAGCGTTTTTAGATAAGACGATCACACGTGATATTAATTTTTGTTATACCTGACAACAGCATCGGTGAATAGTTGTAGGTTTTGCAAAGTGCCATAAATATCGTAGACATCGTCAATTACTATAATGAAAGTGATAGCTTTGGTGAGCCAATTCCTAAAATTAGAATGTTGAGGCTAAAAAGCAACACCCACTGACCACAAAAAGCTTTCGACTATTCGATCTCTGCTGAAGCTTACATTTTCTATCAGTCCCAAATTCCTCCACCACCTACCAAATTAACAACACGACAACCATGTCAATTTCCTCTTCTTTTTACATTAATTTCTCCAAACAACATGATAAGGATAGAAGCTAAGTAGATTTTTCTGTCTCCCTATTTCCTCTTTATATATTAATTTCTCCAAACAACACGATAATTGTATGTGAAAAAAATAAAATTGAAGAGTATCATCCTTTTATATAAACAAATTAATAAATTATTATTTTTTCCACAGAAGGTCTGGTTTTACTCCTTTCCTTCCATCCAACAATACTTGTCCAGTATACTAAAAATAGATGTCCAATAATACTTGTCTATTTTATGAAACCCATGGATAATTTTACACTTACTTCTGAATTTACCCTTTCATTAATTGTAATCATTTTCATATTACATTTTTCAAAGGGTGATACAGTAAAATTACCTGTGTGTCAAGTCAATAGTGAACAATTATTATTGAACAACGAGAAGAGTGTTAGTGAAAAAATATGTCCCAACAGTAACAGAGTATATTACTTTTCTCGAGAATTTAATTATTTATATTTATTGAAAGGAAGTTTTTGAGTAGGGAAGTGATAAAGCTGCTTCCATGTGATCATGAGAACACGGTTCAAAAACATGTGCATGATAGCAGGTTAACTATTGCTACTATTCTTTATAAAGACAGATGATCAATTAATGATTATCGACGCATAAAACTTAAACTCTACCTCAAAATATGGACAAGATCTTTCTGATGCTCAGCTTGAACCATATTGAAGTTGAGTTTAGCTAGTTGAAGAAGCTTCAATTTTGACACTCCTTCTTCTTTTTCGTTTTCCTGTTTGGAGATATGCTTTCTAGTGTTGTACCATTCCACCTTCCAATGCAGTGGCATTTCCATTGGAATAATATTGTTACAACTTTTCAAATTGTTAGTGCAAAATATTCTAGCCTCCTCCAACATATTTTCATCCTTCAAGGCCAAGTGAGATGCTTCAAATAGTTGCATCATTGTTTTTGGATCCATGTTTGTGTCTACCTTGATTTTTTTACCCATTTCATCCATATAGCTAAGGAATACATCTGTGTTATTACAAATATAAGTTTCCTTTGCTATATAGAATTAATTAAACATATTGTGAAATTTGAATTTGAATATAGATATTTGTGTACGTACGTACGTACCTTGTGTCACATTATAGCCATACTGCCTAAAAATCCTAAAATATAAAGCAGTTGAATAGAGATCCATTTCATTGCCAGAATCCTTGAGCTTTTCCATGTTTTGTAGAAACACCATGATTTCCTTGTCAAAGAGATGAGAGAGGGCCATTTTGTTTATGCTATCTATAAGCTCTAATTTGGCCGATGGATTCTCTATTTCTGCCACAACCCACAAAAATTCCTCTTTCAACTTTTGGGCTTCTTTTTGGTACTTACCTTCCTGCATATAAAAGATAATAACTCTCCTTAATTATTCCTATTAATATTAGATAATAATAACATAAAGTAGGTTAGTTCTGTCCATAAAAACAAATTAAGTTACTTGATAATTTCTGTTTATTAGTCATATTTATAAAGAAAACAAATATATATTGAGAAACAATATTCTAGTGATGTATCCTAGTTAGCTAGAATGTAAAAAGAAGAAGAGGACTGAGCATACATATTCATTAATGTAACGATTTATATAGACGATCAAGTTTAAAATTTACTGAAATTTGAGCCACATACATATAAAGTGCTGTTTTCTGTATATATTTTAACAAACCCCTATATTTTTCTCCACAAAAGTTGTCAGCAATGCATTATGTGTCCTTTTCTTTCTTCTTTCTTTTAGTGGTAACGCACCCATGGCAGGTCTGAACAGTGTGGCTGTCCAAATACACCCATGTAGGGTGTTTTATCATCATACTACATGGGTCCAATGAGTTTATGTTGCCGGATCAATCCTACGATATTAGTAAATTCGTACGTATACGAAATGATTTTCCATCTTATCTAATCAAGAAAGCATTTGTTAAGTTTTTATATTAACCCAAGCAATTAATTCTTTTTCAAAGTGTTATAAATTTCCCAAGAAGCTATTAATGGGGTGAATTAATAAAATTGTCTTTTCATTCATGATTTCTTAAGCACACTGCACAATTAAAATCGATATATGAATATGAGACAGAGAGAATACATTATTGAGTACTCTTATGAATCGTGACGTCAAAAATTTCATTGACGTGCTCAATAATTAATATATACTCACATAAAATAATTTATGACCTATATATAATAATTATATTAATATAATTTTAATAAGTCTGAATGATTTAATTTTGATACAGAACTCTGATACCATGTGAAATTAGGTCTTAGGCCTAACTCACACTCCAAAAACTAACTCAAAGGGAGGAGGAGAACTGCCTAAGCCTTATAAGTAGTTCATCCATCTCATTAACCACCGATACTTTTGTCATTCTTTAACAATTATATGCTATATCAAAAGTTTATAATATAGCGTAATTGTACAAAAAATTGACTAGCTGGGTAGGTAGAAAATTTTAAAATTCAAGGACGACAATCTAACATAGAAACCATTAGGGGTGGCAAATGGTTGGATCAGATCGAATTTGAATGGATTGAGCAAAAATGGTTTGGATTATAATCCATCCATATAGAATATGGGCAAATATGGATTTGGCCAAATATGGTTTGAGTAAAATGGTTTCAACCCATTTAAAAAAATTGTTTTTCAAAAAAAGAAATTACCCCCTCCCCCGGGCACCCC
>NC_028638.1:47922141-47978496 GCF_001406875.1 Solanum pennellii
ACATTCCACCAACCTACCCCTAAATTTTTTTTATTTTTCAAAAACAAAAAAAAAATTGTTTTTGCAATTAATAATAAATATTTAACCCCCACCCCCACCTTACCCCACCTTCCATCAATCTACCCCCAAATTATTTTTTTTTACAAAAAGAAAAAGAAAATGTTTTGTAAAAAAAAAGATCATACCCCTCCCTCCGTCAGCCACCCATTCCCGCCTTCCACCAACCTACCCCTAATTTTTTCTTCAAAAACAAAAAGAAAATTGTTTATGAAAAAATAATATATTTTTTATATTTTTTTAGCACAATTATGAATCTTGAGTGAAAGTAAAATAAGTGATCTATTATGGGTCAAAAATGGATACCCATATTTAATCCACTTTGACCATATTTGTAGAGACTCTTAAAATAGTTTGAAGCTCATATTTAACCAATTAAAAATATGAATGATCCAAGCCAATAAATATGATCAAAATGGACTCATTTTATTAATATGAGCTGAAATTGCCACCCCTAGAAACCATGACCAAATATTTTTCTCTAGCTATGTTAATACTTGTGCAACTTAAAATATAGAAGCTAAGTCAAGTATCCATTTGAATCTATGCATGTGTAGTTGTTAAAGAATGACAAAAGTTCTACATCGGTGGTTAATGAGATGATTAGACTTCTTATAAGACTTGGGCAATCCTCCCCTCTTTGAGTTAGTTTTTGGGATATGAACTAGATCTAAAACCTAATTTCACAATAACATATTTTATTTTAAGGTATGAGATAGACAAATTAAACTTACTGAATATTGGCTTTTAAGTGACTGGAGGATATCATACTTCCAAATGTTTGGCTTGTAATTAGCATTTCGTCGTTGAATTAGGGTTTGATCTATGTTACTCTCTTACCAAATGATGTAGAATGTATTTGGTTACAAAAGACAGATTGCTGCTCACTTGTCATGATTATATTTTTCTAAAGGAAAAATATATATATATAGTAGGGATCGTAACTAGAATGTAACAAGAAGAAGGTTGAGCATATTGATTAATGTAGGTAACTATATAGAGAGACGATGCAGTCTAACGTCAAATCAAATAAAATTTGAGTGATTCTAATTTTTAACAACCCATAGGTTAGCTTGTTCTGACTTTTCTGCTGAGGTAGTCTAATCATGATATGAAATACTGATCAGTAAAATTCATGGTCCCCAATCCTATGTTGCTGAATACTTTGTATCTATCTAATGAATGTTAAAGAAACGTTATTTGAATTAAAACATACTAGCTAGACTCTAGGGTTCGTTTGGCTTGTTGAATAAGAGATTAAAAAAAATTGGGATAAACTATAGAATTATTTTATCTAGCATTTGTTGAAAAAAATAACAAAAAATATAATTGAAGGAAGAAGATAGATGATTAAGAGATTTGTAATCACTTTCATTAAAAAGACAATAAAATTCAATAGATAAAATTTTGTAAATAAATAATAAGAAAAGATAAAGAAAGCAAGAACCGTTATACGTCATTTCATTGGTCATCCATTATTTGCTCACTTTTTTCATATAATTTGATACCTTAAAATCATACTTTATATCACTTTGAGTATTTTGTTCTTACATAATGAAAATCCTTATTTTTCAAAGTGCAACAAGAAACTAAACTTGACCGACCACTTTCTTTCAATGTGGTTTTAGTCTTTTCGAATTTGGAATTAGCGGTTGTAAAAGTAACATTAAAACTGTTCTCTGATAAATAGAAGTATCATTCACCCGTAAAAAATTAATCAATCAAATGCCCTCAACAATGTGTTGAAGTGCTGACTGAAATATATGGAGCAATTGGCGTTTCTTAAATCATAAATATTTTTTTAAAATTGGCCCCAAACTACAAAAAGGACCAACTCTTCTTTTCCAACTTAACTTCAATTGTGGACCAGTTCCAATATCTTCTTCAAACCAAATGTCTCTATAAAATTGTTAGAAAAAATAATAGGAAATATGATTGAAGAAGAAGACTTTGAGGCGTGTAACCATTTCTTTCTAAAGATAATTGCCCATATACATACGGGGTAAATACAAACAATTCTCTTCAAGGATATAACAAAGTTCTTTGTTTATAAGATTTTTCTTAGGTTACTTCTAGAGAGTCTTTATATTTATAAAACTTAAAAGATGACTTTTCATAAGAGTCGTGTTCTTTCATGAAGACATGACTTTTCACAAGCGTCATGTTCTTTCTTGAACACATGACTTTTCATAAAAATCGTGTTTTTTCATGAATAAATATTTTTTCACAACAGTCATGTTCTTTCACGAACAGATGCGTCTATGCAATTTAAGACTTTTATATATTAAAAAATTTCCAACATCATTACATTATGGATATTAATTAGCCTTCAGATATATTTTATACTAAAATAGTGGGATTAGTTATTTTATATGGAGGGTGCATATGATAGTCAATAATCTATTGGGATATCTCACCCCATCTCAATTTGTATAATATTCTTGGCTATCCTATCTTATAACTAAACAATCCCTTGCAAGACTATCACAACAATAAAATGCACTTAAAGCTAAGAAATAAGTTGTAGTTAAATATGAAATTTTATGTGGTTAAATACTATATATAGCTACTATATTTACTTTGGTAGCAATATGTAGCTAAAAGTTAGCTACAAAATTTATATGATCCATGGCTAAGAATTTATACTTATAGCTATAAAATAAAAATTGTGTAGCTGTAATATATAGAAATAAGTTTCTGCCACAAAATGTAAACTTATAGCAATTTATCTTATTCATGTGCAATGACAAATAAAATTTAATAACTATCTTGATATAGTAGCCACAAGATGTTGTACTGTAGCAAAATATCTAATTTGTTTGCTATGAAAAATTTGAATTTTGTAGTTAATCTGTAACTTATCTCGTGGCAATAATACTCATATTTAGTTATGAACTATAAAAATTCATAGCTATTACTTAATGTATTTGTTACAAATATTTTCATATTGTAGCTAAGAATTCATACCGTTAGCCATGAAATATATAATATTGGAGCTTAATAATAATTATTTGCTACGAAAATTAATTTTTAAGTCATGTTCTTTATACGTGGCTATTATATAAGTATATGGATAACTACAAATTTACAATTTCATAACTAAAATTTCACTCTTGAAATATAAATTGTAGCTTAAAAGCTCTTTGTATAATATGATAAATATTATTCGTGGCAATTATATATGTTCTGCTACAAATTCAATGAAAATTGTAGCTAATAATTTATATAATTTAGCTACGAATTGGAACGAAATTTATGTAAAAAATTATGCAAAATGTATTAAATTGTGTATTGAATACAATATATTTTAAAAAATACTTAATAAAAATTCAACAATGTCTTCTTAAAAAGTGAAACAACATTTTACTCAAACATATCAATATTTTTTTACGATAGAAAATAAGTATCATTGTTCCATTAATTTTGATGTTTTCATCACTTCTTCACAAGCTCCAATTCAATGAAAATTGTAGCTAATAATTTATATAATTTAGCTAAGATTTGGCACGAAATTTATATAAAAAATTATGCAAAATATATTAAATTGTGTATTGAATACAATATATTTTAAAAATTACTTAATAAAAATTCAACAATGTCTTCTTAAATAGTGAAACAACATTTTACTCAAACATGTCAATATTTTTTTACGATAGAAAATAATTATCATTGTTCCATTAATTTTAATGTTTTCATCACTTCTTCACAAAGCTCCAATAACAATTAAAAAATTAAATTAGAAAAAGACATAAAAATATTTTTTTTCAATAATAATCACATATTTATTAAATTAATGATATGAAAATATAATTTGAGTATCAACCTTGAGCTGCAACCATCATTCTAAAATTATATAAATAACATTAAACAAAAATGTATATATAAGTAAAAAATATCAATAAGAATAGTGAATACCTATTGAATTTGATGATTCATGTTCTTTATAATTGCAATCTCTTCTAACACATCATTCTTAGGAATGGGTTTTTCAAGGAAAGTATATAAAACAACATTACAATTCTTTGGTAATGTGTAATATATATTTTATAGAGTAATTAATAGTCATGTTCATAACATTTGAATCATCACGATATTAATAGTCCTATCAAATAATGACACAAAATCAAATTAAACATAAACAAATAATAATAATAATAATAATAATAATGATAATAATATATTCACACAAGAGGAATTTGAAAGAAAAAGCACGAACATTGCTATTATATTATTTCATTGATTAAAATTAAACTATGGAAGTGAGAGAAAAAAAATTAATTGAAGTAAAAGAACGTATTCGACTACTGGAAAATATCACAAATCAAAACAATTATTTGTTAACAATAAAAAGCAGGCAAAGAAAAAAAGTTATTTAATTTATTTTGGTTGACTTGGAAACAAAGGTTCGAATTGAAAAAAAATAGAGAAAATCATGTGTGGGTTATTTCTCATCCTTTTGGGGCTATTCTTTTTTTGGGATTTTGACTTAGTAAAATAGGAAAAGAAAAAGGTAACTTAGGCATAATTAAAAAAAATAATGAGAGGAAATAGTTTGATCAAATTAGTGGTGGTAAATTGGCGGATTGAGTTAAATTTAGGCGGATTGAAAATGGATCAACATATCCGTCTATATTTGATATGTGTAAAAATGAATTGGGTAAGAAATGTGTTGGGTAAAATACTAATTTATCCATATTTTATTCATATTTTTATGAATAAATACTCTACTTAAGAATTGAACAAGGAGAAAATATTTTAGTCTTTTTTAGATGAGAAATGTTGAAAATATTTCATTTAGTTTTATTGCATCATAAAAATAAAATAAAAAAAGCTCTATAACTTTTCAATATAAAATAAAATTATGTAATAATAAGGAGAAAATACTTTAAATTTCTAAGTAAATAAATATTTACATTTTAGGACTAAAACATGATTAATGCACTTTAAGCAATGTCAATATTAATACATGATTTGCTTATTTTACACTATTATTTATCATCCAATATAAAATTAAACAAATAAAAAAAATATAATTATAAGTAACAAAAGAAATGTAAATGTAAAATATATATTTGTGAAGGACCAAAGACTTCACCTTTTTAATTATAGTGAAAAGTAATTAGTTCTATCGAAGGTCATAAAAAACAAGAGAAATTACAATATTTTTAGTGATATCATGAATTTATAGTGAAGAAAAGTTAGGAACTCAATCCATTTGACTAATCCATGCTTTACCTATAGTTTACATATCCATATTTTTATGGGTTGAATATGAATATCAACCCATGTTTTACCCATGCAAAAAATTACTCACCCAACCCTTTTAAATATGAGTGGATTGAATGAGTTACCAAAATATGGACTCATTTTATCAAACACTAGATAAAATTATATATAAACATTTTATTACATTAAAACTATGGTAAAGATGATTTCTGATAAAAAGGATTAAGTCAAATAACCATTTTCAGGTAGTACTTGTTATTAGTGAATTTTTAAGAATTTAACGAATCTATAATTATTTGTGAATTTTTGGCGTTAATTTTATATTGTTTTCATATTCTTCCTATCTTTTTATTAATTAATTACTTATTTTCACAATTTATCGAAAAAATAAAAAGTAAATAAAATTGTTGAAGATCTGTCGGATAATTTATTTAAAAGGGGGTTGATTTATGGGTCGGATTAGGTGTTTTTATGAGTCCGAATATCTTTTCATTTTCATATAAATGTCATGTGGTAAGGTCAAAATAACATAACAATTCCATGTGGCATTTAAGAAAATGAAAAATGAGTTGGATATGTCCAACGTGACAACTAACGCCCATAAGAAAATATTTGAATCAAAAGTTGGACGACGAGGACATGAGTGAACCAAACTTTAAACTATAAATATAGATGTATGCGCTGCAGTTGTACTAACGCTAAAAGTTATTATGTTTGTAACATATATATGGTTCCTCCAATAAGGATAAACTATCTAAGCTTGCGTTTAGAGTAACGATATGAAGTAATAATTTTAAATTAGCATTTGAATATACGAAATTAATTGGAATCTTGATTTAAAATTTCAAAATCTCCATAGAACATAATTTGGGATATTTTAATTTCTTATTTATGATTTACGATTCACTCAATTGTTATTATCAGATAAAATAAAAATTAAATTATTTTTGATAGTTGACAACTTGTTTATATCCACATCATCAAACTCAATTGTATTTCAATTCATTAGTAAAAGTTTCCTTTGGTGAGAATTATGGATGACAAAATACTATTGATTATGTAGTTATTTGTGAAGGCATTTCATATTTCATATTAAACATATATATATGATCTTTAGTAGGATAATTATGAACCCCGATAAGAATCAATAAAATACTTCTAACACCATGATTTATAGTCGGAAGGAATTTTTTTTATTTTTTTTTCTTCAAAAGTTCCCTAAAGGGGCTTCAATAGATAAGTCAAAGGAGCATGGAGGGGGGTGAAACCTGACCTTCGCAATACAACACTAGGAGTGAGGGACATCCTTACTCTCTAACTTATCAAAATAAAAGGAAAGAAAAAAAAAAGGAGGAGGGTTGCTCCTTGTTACATAAGCTTACAAAAAAATCTAGAATTCATAAACTAGAAGCAACCAAACAAAATTTAACCAGGGTCGAATATGAAGTTTCCCTTCTTCACTCGAATTCTAATGTTGGGCTTGCCAACTACATCATTATTCAAGGTGGAAGTAACCTTAGAAGGAAGATTTATGGCCTCTGTGAAGAAGGTAGTTGTTTTGCAATGTTCAGCCATATTAGCGAGCAAATCAGCGGTAGTATTACCTTCTCTGAAGGTGTGAATGAAAGAGAAGTCACCAAGTGAACTCATGGATTGAATTTGCTTAATATCATCTTTCATATGCCAAGGGGAATCGATCATACCTTTAACCATCTGAATAATCAATAGGGAGTCAGATTCAACAGTAACCCTGTGAAAATCATGATCTAGACACCATCTTAGGCCAGTCTTTAAAGCTAGTGCCTCAGCTGAATTATTTGAGCAAAAAACAAAATAGGCACTGAAAGCCATAATCATTTGTCCAGCATGATCCCTAAGTACTCCTCCACCTCCAGCACTTCCAGGATTTCCTTTACTACAACCATCCACATTCAATTTTAGCTCATTGTAGTTTGGTCTCTTCCATTTCACCAATTTAATTTCAAGCTTTGGTGTGATATGATCTATGAGATGAGAGATACTGATAATAGAAGGTGAAAGTGGAAGTTCTGGAAATTGAGAATTAATAATCAAATAGAGGAGGTTGGAGATTTGATCAATGATTCTAGGAATAGGAATTCTAACACCTTCATGTTTGAAATTGCACCTATACTTCCAAGTTTCCCAGCAAATAAGAGATGGCAGACTCTGGAGAAGGAGTTCATGAACTTTGTTGACAGGTTTGATCAACCACCATCTAATAATCTTCGCCCTGACATTCTCATTAGAGTTGTGAAGGATTCCACAAGCATTAGAGAAATATTTCCAAAGAATACATGCAATGTTTCCGTCTCCAAACAAATGATCTATAGTTTCATTGGCTCCCTCTGTACAACAATAGTCGGAAGGAATTGAAAGACAGTAAAGAAGAGAAAAAAATAGTAAATCTTTCTATCCTTCTGTCACTGTTGACAAATAAGAAATTTTCGAGAACGGACTCTTGACATGGTTGAGATGCTTCATCGTAAAGTAATCGAGGCTCAAAAATTTAACATATTTATTGCAAGGTTTTAACTTTTAAAACATATTTGAATGGAAGAAGCTTAGGACTTGGGCCAAATTCTGGCACTGCGAGAGGTTTGTGCCATTCTCAATACTGGCCCATCCGGAACTTCTTTTCCAAGTCCATTATTGCTAGCGACAACATCATTTTTAGGAAAAATTAACTAATACACTTTTATTTTATTATAATCTCTAAATATTTCTTACCAATTAAAAAAAACTTCCAAAAATATTTTCTCGGATATATCACTCTTATCTTGCTGATACATCTCCATTTGCCTCTCGGATACATCTCTTCGCCCTCTGATACATCCCTCCGCTCTCTGATACATCCCTCACTTGTGTATCCGAAAGTCTACTGATGTACCCAAATGTCCTATCCCCTCTCTAATATATCCATCCCGAAAGTTCAATGATGTATTTGAAATTCATAAATTAAATGGATTTTTATAATTTAGAAAAAAGTATGAAAATAATTTGATTACCTGTTTAATACTATGAAATTTAGGTAAATTAACTATCTATTCAATTACTTGTCAAGAAATTTTGTTCGAAGTCCATTATCCATCAAAGAGTGTTAAAATGTAAAATATATATATATATATATATATATATATATATATTTATATAAATTTACGGTGAAGTAATTATTATTAAATAATTTCGCTAACTATCAATTTTGGTGTAGTGTATAAATTGTGCATTATACTTTCAAAGCAGTGCTTCGGAAAATATAAAACTGTAGCAGGGTAAAATGAGAAAATGTAAGTGACATTCTAGTCTCTAGAGGGCATAAAATCACACACTTCTTCCATTCTAAAATAAATAAATTTCTGACTCCCATCCAAAATGAACAAAGTCCAACAATTTATTGAGTAATTTTTCCAGAATAACCGTTTTTAATTGATTTTTCAACTATCTCTGGCTTTAAGAAAAGTTAAAGAAGACATACAAGGATAATATTGATAATTTCCTTTAATTAATGTTAATAACTAATTTTTTAAATAAAAAATCATTCGTTTTGAAATGGTGGGAGTACAAATGTGAACTCACTTAGTATACGGAATAACAATTCCAAAATATAATAAGAAATTATTTTATCTCTGATTTAGTTGGTGCCTAATGGGATAAGATACCAATTATGTTTTCTTTTATGTTTTTCATCCTGTGTCTGATATTCACATTAGAGTCTGATTTAATCTTGATTTTGGCCAAAAAAGTCCACGTTGAAGGTAAACTCTTCCTTAAAGACGACTCTGTATTCAAAAAGGCTCGAACCCGAGACCTGTTGTTAAGTTTGAGATATTAGTTACTTTATGGATGCATAAATCCTTACAAATTTAAACGATCCCTACGGTTCTTGACTGGCAAAATTTAGCCAGAATTGATGTAATACTGAGGTTTTCGTGTTTGTAAATTGACTGGATCTACACAAAAGTAAAATGAGCCATAGATCAACCAACTGTATAATAATGACCCATATGTGTCCTTGCAAATGCAAGTCAGTGTCAGAATTTATTTCCAATTTTAGTGCAGTCCAATCCAAAAAATAAATGCATACTATACTTTCTTCTTGGATTTTTCAAGCATCATAACTAACGACAAAAACAGTTTTTAGCAGCAACAAATATATATATTAATAAAGAGTGTTATTTATTAACTGTCATTAAATTTAATATCTCTCTATATAGATTTTAGAATCATTTACAAAGAGTGTTAATTGTCTATAAGAAAAAAAAACATATTCAATAACAATTTAGTTAGTTATTAATAAAAATCATTTTTGATATAGATTGTATAATGAATTTGACCCAAGGAACAGTGGTATTACAAAAGAAAAGGAGTAATACTACTCATCATGAATCTTTTAGTAAGATTTTGATTTCTTACAGGTTTATCCATTGTCATTATTATTGAATAGAGAAAGACAAAAGTTCGTGCTCCCCTGAATTAATATATTTATTGTAGGTGTTCCACTTCAAATTTTATTGTCCCCTGAATTAAGTATTTATGAAATTATGAAAGAGTGCAGTTGGTGACATGAATAATAAGAACATAGAGCAACTAGAATCAACACTATTAAACTTGTTCAAATTTAAGAAATATACTCTCTTTGATCCCTTAAGAATTAGCAAACATTTATCATGAGATATTTTGTATTTACTGGCTAAACTAACTTATGAAGAGTCTATTAAAGATAAAATGCTCAAAATTATTTGATAATGTGTTTGTACATATAGTTTTTATCATCTAACTATGATTTTAATTTTTTCTTACCAAATGCTCCCTAGGATCCAACTAAAAGTTTTGTCAATCCTAGGCCTCAAACTCGATAACTATAATTAAGAGTAAATAAATATAACTCATTCACTACACCACATTTCACGGACATATCTCCAATTTTCCTCTTACACACTAGAAAAACTTCCTGTTGTTCTAAGTTCTGTTGGCCGAGACCGGTAAACTGATGGTGTCCGAACAAGCTTTCACACACCTCGATTAATTCCATAAAATATTTGTCATCTCTGATCATCAACAAATACCAAATTATTGTATCCACCAAGGAGAGTTTTTGTGGTCACATGTTACTATTAAGTAGCAAGTTGAAATCATTAAGAAACCACTATGATTCAAAACCCATATATCTCAAAATGCAAAAGAATAAAATTTACACTTGTTAGAAGCAGGACACTTCAACTAAACATAAAGAACTTCAATTGATCTACATGAGAGAATGGCTCATGCACAATGTGTATTTATGATTTGCAAATCACCACAAAGCAAGGAAGCAAAGCTTTAGGACTGAGCAAATAGAGTTCTTCAATGTTTGAGTAAAGTCCAACTTTGCCAGCCAATGAATCAAATCCTGATTGACCCATCAATTCTTGAACATTTTCCAATGGTCTATGCACTCTACCAGCAATTACTCTGCATACTATTAGAGCCTTTCTACAAGATAATATATTTTCATCATTTTCCTCAATGGCTTCTAGTGCTCTTCCACTTGTGGAAGCTGTAAAAACACCAACCCCACCATTTATTTCCTTCTTGATTGAGAATCCATGTTGTAAAATCCTGCAAACTTTGCATTTTTCTGATGTACATAAGCTAGAAGAGCTGTTCATGCCAAGAGAACATTCAACAGTTGTGCCAAAGAATCTTAAAAGCTCATTCCCATCTGCTAAGCAACGAGGGTGTTTCTTGGCGAGTTTACTGGCTTTGATTTTCACTAATTCGCGATATTCCTCGAATTGAGCTAGTACTTTCTGCATATTGTGAACTTTCAAGATTCTCTCAATACCATTTGAACTGTTTTCAGGCTTTGAACAGCTTGTTCTGCATATTATCTCTACGATTTTCCTCGAAGAATCCCCTTCAACAAGTTCTGTCACTGAAAAACATGTAAAGAATATATTCTTTAAGGCAACATATTCACACACAAAAATGAAGATATGCAATGAAATCAATACTATCAGAAAGACAGCTCTTCAATTGCTGCACCCTAAAACAGAAATTTGAACGAAGAAGAGATCAGATCCAATCACTAATATATTCATCCAATCCAAATCAATGGTTTAACAATACCCGAGAACCTTAGTAGGTCAGTTGGTTGACTACTTAAACTTTCACTTTATTTGTGCAGGTTCATTCCCTACCTCGTAATCCCCTCCCCCATTTTCAATGAAAATTTAACATTAGCACCAAAAGGCTATGGTGGGATAAATGGGATTCCGCCACCATACCAGAAGTCTTAACTTTACCCTCTTGTCAGCCTATCCGACACGAGTGTGGTTAAACCCAAAAAAGGTACTGTATAACATTAACAAGAAACAAGATAGATGTATATACCAGCATGTTTTGAGAGATGATGTGTTTCAACAGCTTCCCATTTCACAAATTGTTCACCACATTTATGACAAGTCAAGCCATGAGAATCAGCACCATAAGAAGCTTTAGGCCTAGAAACATTACCCCCAAATCCAGGCCCTGTTTTTCTTGATAAATTTCCAGGTGACCCTTTTCTTATAGGACTACCAAAGCCTCTGTATTTCCTTGATGACCCAATATGGTGTCCTCCAGGACCAGGGGTCCCTGGTTTTAAAGTACCCATAAAAGCAGAAATACTCTCAACATTATTCCCACTACTCCCATTACCATCTTGGAAATTACAACTAGTAATCTTGAGTTCACAAGTTGAATTACTCAAAACAACTTCATGTGTAATTGGATTCAAAAGCTCACTGCTTCCAATAGATCTTGGACTCTGTAATGGTGGCTTCTCCATATGCCTTTTACTTCCATGTATAACATCTTTCAGATTTGCAATTGATCTTGAACAACCTGACCTACCTGTCGTCGCCTTTTTAGTCGATATCTTGCTTAAATTTTTCCCTTCACTTCTTGGATCATACACATCTTTTATCTCTGATCTACACTGCAATGATTTCTTTAAAGCAAACCAAACTGCTGGCATTTTTTTTTTTTAAATCTCCTCCTCCTTTTTACCTTCAAATTAGACAAATCTTGAAAATATACATTGAATCAAAAGTTTAAAAGTGTTTGTATTGGGAAAGGAAAAAAATCTTCCCTCCATATAAGTTTTCCTTGTTTGAATAGTGTAGTCACTATTTGTGTAAATTTGGTGTTGTTCAAACCATAATAAATGCTGTAGTTTCACTATGGTCCAAACTTATGGAAACTTCTTCAAATACATCAAAATTATTAAAGAGTTTCTTGCTATGAAAAAACAACACAACACGTTAAATATTCTTAAATTCATTAAACAAATCAGCATCAAAGTTATGGTCTTTAATTGTGGGATTAATTAATGATAACTATATTATTCAATAGGAAAGAGGAACTCTGGCGTATAGAATCATCTCACTACGGTGACATTAATGTACAAACTAATTGGTCATAAACTCATAGTAGTAAATATAGGAAGAAAATAAAACAGATTTAAATAATATATACGGACCATATATACACAGTTTTTACTAATGATATATATATTACCTAATTTTAATTGATGTTTTATAATTAAAAAAAATACCTAATAAGTAAGCTGATCGTGTAAATATTTTTTACACAATTAATGCTAGTTCCTTTTTTTGCATATAAATAGTAGAAAGTAAAAAAAATACGTCAAATTTGAACTTGTTCATTCAAATAAATTCAAATACTAGTAAGTTACAAGCTATGTACGAGTACATTAATTACGCATTCCAAAATAGAAAAGAGTGTTGTATAAATTGAAATCAGCGGAATAAGAAAATTAAATACAAATTGAAAGTGTTGGATAAATAGATGGTCAAGAAATTGAATTAAATAGAGTTGAGTTGTTAGTTATTGACCTAGAAGAGTTATTAGGAGGCATGTGACATCTGTTCATCGACATGGAATATTTTAATAATGGAAAATTAAATTAAATCAATTTGGTTGAAAGTGTACAAAGACATGACAACAGAAGGTAATAAAGTGCTATCATATGGCAGTAACTTTTGAAAATATCCATCAATTACAACTTCCTACTCAATAATGTTTGCTCCTGTAAAGACAAATGGAAAGGATAAAATCGATACAAACAAAGCCTACACTTTGAGAAAATAAAACAATCTGATTACGAAGGAAAACTGCTACAGTAACCGAAATCACATGTACCTAATCAGTGATTAAACCTCAAATCGTGTATTTATCTTTGTTCATTTGCACACAACATATATCTACAACAACTATGCTTCCCAAATAAGTTGCGGATGTATACCTATTCTTTACTATAATAAAAAATAGGGTAGATCTAAAGTGGAAGTTATGAATTTAGTACGGCTTAATCCAAACTTTGTATTTGTATAAAGAAATTTACTTAATATGTATCTCTAAATTACGATTCATTTCCAATAATTTATTCAAAATTCGTAGACCCGGCCTGAGAAAACACTGATGCATGTGATCTAACATTAAAATTTTGGTGTTGTAGCTCTTGGATACATCTACCGTCATAAGTTAGAAGAAGAAGAAAGATTATGACATAGTGTGCTAAAATTGCAGATTGGAGGGACCGACTTCTATCTTTATGGATGTAGATCAATAAATTACTCTCTTTGCTTCAAAATGCCAATTCATCTACAAATGTGACCTGTGATAAATAAAAGGGTCCCATTTTCTATTCAATTTCTATCTACCATTTGAGATGAAAATACCACACATTTAATTCCTCCCAACATCCTTTCTTAAAACGTCTTTATGATAAGAATGCTTTCATTAAATTTTGTTTTTTGTCAAATGCATTAAAAATTAATTAAGCCTGGATAGTTTACCCTACTATTACTAGCGGGAGAAAAAGAACAAAACAAAATTTACACTACTTGTCGATATGTCACCTACACGTCCAGCTTTACAAAATATGTTCAACCGGTAAGAACTGAATCATTCTAAAAGCTAATTGCTTAGATATACGATGGTACTTAACCATGGGTCAAATTTGTAAATTCTCAAGCAGGTTTTGATTAGGTATAAACAAACATCGCTGTGAGCATATTTACTGTTTTATTCTTTTTTGTTGATGTGTGACATGAAGCGTGTTAACTGGTATTCACCAGCTGTAACCACTAATTTTTCTTTTAAAATTGTTCCAAAAGCAGAAGTTGCTTCTAATAATGAAAAGGGGGGGAATATTAGAAACTTGTACTAATAAAATGGGCACGTCGTCTCCATAAAAACTGGTTGAGCAACCATATTTTTTAAAAGGAAGTCAAAACAATCATAGATGGCACACAGAATATTGATGGAGAAATGTCACATGTCCATTGACCACCATCCTCCATGTGGGTTAGAAATACATTAATTCCTTCCGGAAGAGGTATCCTTCAACTGGTCTCGGGACCCGTGAACTGAACGGTTTAGATTCTGAAATTGCTAGACAATTTACCAACATTGCAAGCTTATTTCAACAATGAATAATCTAGCCACCATTGCTTGGCTTAAATGGATCTTAAACCGTCTCTATTCAACAAGGTAAATATAAATACAAATTCATTTACAATACAAAGGAACAAGAATGGGCTTGTTTTGCATGCTGATAAAATCTACCCGCTGAACTTCTGAAAGATAATATAATTCACGGGCACGACTTTACCTACATCCCTTCATTTAGATTTATCCCCATAGAGACAAAATGAATGTATAAAATTCGAACACCAAACACTGGACTACGCACATTCTATAGAAGGTAAGGTTGGGTGTAGGGTGGTGCCGTTAGGGGCTACAATGGCGGCCTTAAACATAAAGTGTGCTTGAAAACAGGAAGAAATAGAATTAACATGAAATGTCACTTGTAGAACTTATTTCCTTTAAGAAAGTTCTTTTCATTTTTAAGAAATTTGTTTTCCTAGAGAACATATTTTCTAAAAATTTTGACCAGCCTGACCTGGAAAAATTGAAAAATATTTTCCCATAGCCAATACACCCTTAATGTTACCACAATGCTTTAATACACTAATCATTAACAGGCAAATACTTTGGGAACGGTACACATTATAATATTCAAAAGCACAGATCCTCAAATCCTTCAAAAATTTGGTGAACTTTCAGCCATTTAGGCACTAGAACATAAAAGAACATCTTTACAAACAGCTGAACTTCAAGCAAAAAAAAAAAAGAAGTCCCTGAAAAGACTGCAATCATTACAGTACATGAGTACATATCTGAAGTGTACTCTCCTTTTTTTTTTCATTTAAAAGTTCAAACATGATCTGAACATGACAAGCAAAGCATTTTACAGATCTGCACAATTTTCTCTATGGACACCATAAGATCAGAGCAAAAAATATGACCTGCCAAGTACAGATGAGTGATTTTGACCCAGGTTACGTCCTCTGAGGCATTCCAGATCCATTACTTGTGAGTGGTCCACGATAAGATTAACCTGAAAAGACCAGCAAATGAAATAATTGAATCGTCTTCATTGTGCAATGTAGCTTCTTAGATATATTTGCTCAGAGAAGCTTAGTACCTTTGGACCATAACGTTTGACAAACCACTCAGAGATTTTAGGATTTGATGCCTCAAACATAGTTTTCTCAAGTCCAAGACGACCCACAATCTTCGCAACAATATCTGATCTTAGTAAACCAGCCTGCCTACATAAATCATCAGCATTGATCATTATCATGTCTGCCCCAGCTTCTAAGCATCTCTCTGCCCTTCTGACCAAAAGATCCACATCTTCAACCATCTCTGCAGAGAGACAAAACAGCAGGGAACATGCAAAAGAAACTGTTATGCATTTCAATAGTCAACTTCTATGGCACGACAAACATTACAAAAGTTGTTTCATGCAGGAGAGCATGTTATGTACTCAAGCAGTTTGATACTGGACTAATCTTTCACGGCTAATTTTCACAAATTCTATTTTTTAAGTTTCTGTTGAATAATCTGTCACAAAATTTAGTGATCATCAGACAGAAAGTGATATATCCTTGGCAAAATAGGTCCTATGTTAGGCAGCAGATTACAAGTACAATGTGATCATCAGACAAAGCATCATCTCATATCCCAAGCTTCAGAATAAAATAATCTTAAAAGGCATCAGTCTTATAAGACACTGGTTTCCATTTTGCAAGGTAACAAATATTCTTAGCAAAATAGAAAGAGGTACGAGAAGAACTTCAACAGTCAGGCAAAGATTATCAAGCAGTCTAGAGCAACTACAAGATTACTAGACTGCAAAGACATAACTTTCTCCATTAGGAAATCACAAGTACAATGATATTGGCAATTTTTAAGTTGTGAACTTCCCTCAAGCCATTTGAATCACGATGTTTTATCCGATGAGAAGCACATTAGGTAAAGCTCAGCAATGATTTTTTTGGGGATAATTAGCAATGAAAATATTTTTATTTACAAGGAATAAAACCTCCGTTCCTGCCTCCCACTTCCTATCCCTCTTTCAGTTTACCTGTGCTGTTGCAAGTGGGGTTGAACTTCCTAGACAGCAAAACCATGTACTTCCCGGCTTATCATTTGTGAACTTCACCCATCCTTGTAACAATTAGTTAAGTCTTGTTTATAAAGCAGATGAGATGGTACATGACGCTCCTCCATGTAAGACAGTGGTTAAACCAGCTATCCAGATTGTCTATCTCGGTGTCCTACCATGTTTTCTGGGATCTACAATGGATTGGTCAATAAGATAATTCTTTGCAGCAAAAGGAAGCTATAGATCTCAGTAAAACGAGAAGAGAGGGATACTAGCAGCCACTAGAGTTGAAATGAAAGTCAGGAGAGTGACCCAATTGGATCGAAAATACTAGCATATATCAGCTGTCTGTGAAGGTCAATTTGATTTGCCACGGCAATATCCTAATTTTCAAGTTATAGCAATTTCGACACCTAAATACTGTGCAACATAGGTTGCACCAATTTTTAAATACCAATCATCAAAAGTTTCATGAGATTCGAAACAGTAATCGATGAAGAGATCCTAGTTACAGAAATGCAGCCATATAACTAAATACTTGCGACTTTAGCTGGGATCATTAGTGTTAAGGTGCTATACAATGTATGTGGATGGTTCTTATTTATAGTGATAATTATATGGCTCATGATCAAGGCTATTTGAGATTTTTTGCTTATATGAGTTTTTTCAGTACTTAATTGTGTTTCTACACAGAGGTATGAATGAACTGAAATACTTTTTCCTCTAGTAGTCTACAAATATCATTTCAGAAAATATCTGTCTGGAAATTTAGATAAAACAATCTTAAGAAATTAATGTTCCGCTGATGAACATATCTCCTGATGCAACCGCTGTTATATTTTTCATATATTATCTATCTATCACATTAGTCACTCTTTTTTTCAACTTTATCAAGCACACACTTTCTAGTCTTAAAAAAGGAATCTACAGAAGTAGCTTACAGTGGTGACATTACCACTCTCTAAGAGAATATAAAAGAGAAAATAGCAAAAATAAAATTAAACCAGAAGTACTAGCATACCAGAGGTTTGAGGTGCTGGAATCACGTAAGCCCCAAAAGCTCTGTCACCGGCGAAGGCTATATCAGACTTATTAAACTTGACAGAGAACTGAGGCTTAGCCCTGAGCCCACTGCTCTTAATCAGCCTCACATATCTCAAGAGGGTCTCCTCAGGTAAACCAAGTGATGCAACATCAAGCTCAATTGAATCAAACCCCAATTGCTTACATTCCTATGAGATTACAACAAGTAACGCGTTATTATCAAAATTAAAAAATCAATCAGAAAGGAAACACTTAAGCCATATTAACTACTTTATACCTCAATATATTCTTTAAGAGAAGAAGGACCTCGGCGAAGCATTTGATCTGCGGAATCACCAGAGCTAACATAAACATTGTGTTTATGTGCCATATCAGTCACTTCTTTGATGTAATTCTTTGGCATCACAGTATGGGATCCATCACATAGTTTTAGCCCATCAACAAAATGACCCATAGACTCGAAAACATCCTATAAACCAAACATAAAGAGAAATTCAACAAATTTGGACCCTAGAAACATAGCACAGAATTCTGTACACAGTCATTTAAACATTCTGCTATCAAGTTACTCTCGGAAACTGCTATACAGCTCAGTTAGATATTTTAGACAGAATTTTGTACTTTTCTATGTCAAGGAAGTTCTGAATCGATTGAGAATACTAAAATCGCGCAACCTCTCTCTTTCTCTCAATTTACTTATATCAAATTCGATTGTGTTTACTACCAGTGTGCCCTCCCCAATTGATTATGAAAATTATCCTCTACAGCTAGCAGCGCTCATAATTCTGAATTCCAAGACATATGATATGCGGTCATGAACTTATCCCTTAAATGATCATCAAAATAAACTAGGAATACATTAACAACATTCAATAGATCAAGCTTAAAGGCATAACCTCAAGAAGGCCTCTCGAGAAAAGGGAATAGTTGGGACCCTTCATTTCTGTAACGCCGTAGCGACGAGGTTTCTCAGGACGATCGCCATCATCGTTGAAACTCTTCCACCTGTACGCTGCCATTCTTTGCCTCTTCCTTCACACAGAAAGAGGGATGCAAATGCTCAGACGAATGATTTTATCAATTTGTTTGGGTAGACTTGAAAATTTTTGTGTTCCTTTAAATTTCGATTATTATGATTTGAAGAAGCTTTCAGCGGTTTCTGGAACCAACACTAGCTTTTTCCGTTATGGACAGATACAGAAAAAGTTTTCTAGTTTGTTCCTTTTTGACACGTATGATTTCTAGATTTTGTGAAAGAGACTGTTTAACTTCTATACTTAAAAATAAAAAATGAAGTGTGTGATCTAATTGAAAAATTTTTATTATGAATGAGGCATAAGCATTACGTGGTATACAAAATTTATATAATTGTTATTTACCTCTCTTCCTTTTGTGACTTTTTTCCCTCTTCCCTTTTACTTTTTATTTTTTTATTTGATTTCTCTCTCGATTATTATTTTAAATTTGTATTTTTATATTTTAATAATTTTATTTATTATAAGTAAGAAAAATATTCATAACGCTTATAAAAATATGTAATTATTCTTTCAATTTATATGATATCTTTTATTCCTGAAATTCAAATTAGCTAAAATTCAATAAATATTTTATTTATTTACTTTCCTTACATGTTTCTTAGAAAATGATAATTAAAATAATAATTTTATTAATTTATTCCTGAAAAGACTTCTTTCGGAGTTTATAAATTTTTATTTATACTTTTGATAAAAAATAATTTTTAGAACTAAAGAAACTATTTATATTTTGATTTTATATATGAAAAATTAAATACAAACAACTATTTATTAAAATATGAATAAATAACATAAAATAAAAAAATTAATAGAGTAAAATAAAAACTTATACAACATAAAAATCGAATCAAAATTCACTATATAAAAAAAAACAGAAACTAATTAGATTAACTTAAGATATTTTAAATGAAAAAAAATATTGAAATAAGTGTTAAACAAATAATAATTAACGAAAATCATAAACTAATTAGATTAGTTAAGAAAAAAACATTTTAAAAAAATAAAACAAAAAATATATTGAAATAAGTGCAAAACTAAAAAAGAAAACATAAACTAATTAGATTAGTTAAGAAAAAACGTGTTAAAAAATAAAAACAAAAAATATGTTGAAATAAGTGTAAAACAAAAAATAAAAAAAAACATAAACTAATTAAATTGTTTAAAAAAAATATTTTAAACAAATAAAAATAAAAAATATTGAAATAAGTGAAAAAAAAAAAAATGGACAAGTACCCCTCAACCTCTGATCGAAATCCCAGGGACGCACTTATACTATATAAAGTTCCTATTACCCTCTGAACTCATTTTATAAGTAATTTTCTACCCCTTTTCGACCTATGTGGCACTAACTTTAAAAAAAAGAAGTCAACCAGCGTTGGGTACTCAAGATAGTGTCACATAGGCCAAAAAGGGTAGAAAGTTATTAATAAAATAAGTTCAGGGGGTAATAGAACCTTAGTATAATATAAGTGTGTCTCTAAGATTTCGGACATAGATTGAGGGGTACCTGTGCATTATCCCATAAAAGAAATACCAAAAGAACTTAATAGATGTCACTTGTCACTTGGCAGATGGATCTCATCCCATTTATTAAGTAAATAATACCTCACACAAGTATGATTTGACATACCTCATACAAAATAAAATTTTTCGATATAATTATTCTATCAAAATACATAATAGTAATATTTTTAAATAATAAATTTAAAAAATATTATATATATATTGAAACGTAGACTTACAATTCTGAGATGGGCTTTTATTGAAGGGAAAATTACATGGGATGACAAACATCCCTATGTAATTAGTTAATAAGAGTATAGTTTAATTTATTTACGGTCAGTAAATACAGTTTCAATTTTTTTGTCATAATTAATGGGACCCTCTATCTATTTGTATACAGAATAAAAATAGTCATCCAAAGATTTTTATATAATTTTATTCAAAATCAAATTTATCTCTCCTATTCTCATTCCATATCTTTTCCTAAAATTACTCTTTCCTTCTAATTTGAATTTCCATTAGGAAAATTTTGACCTTCTCCCTCCGATGTTATTCCACTTTTCTTAGGTAACCGCCAAATTCATGGCTTTCAATATTTTTTTTCTTGATTCCTTCTACAACAATTGTATATGTAGTATGATTGTTAGTTTTTTCATATATTTTAAAAAATCTTTATTACTTATCAGATTACAAGTCTTTCAAAATCAGAATAGATGATTTCTGTCCATGTATGAGGATTACGAGAGGTATGTCATTGCATGTCAATGTTGTTGATAATTCACCTTCGTTTCAATTGGATTAACTCAGGATTCTGGGTTAATGTAGGGTCTATGGCAAAACATAAACAAGTTTAAGTTGAACAATCTATTGAAGAATTGAGATCCATGAAAAAAAAATGACCCAATGGCAATTCATAAAGTCATCAACAACGCGAAATCTAGCGGCATTAAGATTGTTGAAGTGGAAGTAAGAGAAAAGTCATAAACATTGATTCAGAAGAGATTGAAGTGCCTCATCAGAACTGGACAAATCTGAAGAATATCGGGAACATCAGGTAGTGTAATTTATATACATATTACAAAGTTATGTACATAGTGATTTGTATATTAAGTTAATATATACAAAGTATTATGAAACGGTTCTTAATTGTATATTCTATTAGTTGTATACCAATTACTAAAGTTAGGTATATAGTGGGTTGTATATTAAGGTAACATATACAAAGTCTTATGAGGCAATAGCTATTTGTATACAATTATTTAATTTTGTATAAAGAAATTTGTTAAAATCACTCTATAATATTATAATACATTATACAAATTCGTCGATATATACAAAAAATTATGAACATAATAAAATATTGTATATATAAACGTTACACCCTCAAATATAGAAACATATTTCAAGCTTACTATATATACAATTAACAAATGAATATTGTATACAATCAGTTTAATCATTAATATTTTTTTTTTTAAAAAAAAAACATGAAATCACAGATGCACATATATAACTATAATATATATATCAAAATTATTGTACATTATACAAATTCCTAGAATTATACAAAAGAAAAAATAGGAACATAATAAAATATTGTATACAAACAGATTACCCAAAAAAAATTAAAAGAATATATGATGGTCATATACAGTTTAAAACACAAAATCATTACACACAAATATTGTATAAAAATTATATACAAATTTCACAAATATATACAATATAATCAATTTATATATAAATATATCTGTGTGTGTGTGTATTTCATAGATTTATCTAAAAAAAGTTAGAAAAATATTTGATTTGAACTGGTATTGTCTTTCTATAGCTTTAGAATTCTTTTTTCGGGAAAATATTTGATTTTGAATGTTTTGCTTAAATCATGGGATTATGTGAATTTATTGTTAGCATCTTTTGTGCTACTGTTATCATTTATTAAATAATAATTTTTTTGTATAAATTTAATTAAAAAAAATGTTTTATACAAATTTAGAGTCACCTAACAAACTAAACTATACCCATGGAATGTAATTACGTAAACTATATCCATGGAATGTAATTTCATAACATCCGTTTACCATATATGAAATTTTCCTATTATTGAATATGGAACAGAAGTAATCAGCCCAAAGCTACTAACTGGACTGGATACTCTCTTCATGTGTAGTCCAGCCTAATTGTTGTTTACTATTTTCTATGTATTGGTTGGGCTTTAATGATTTTCACAAAAAGCTACAGTGTTTCTTCGCTTTCAATTAGTAGAAAGTCCATTTGTAAGATCTACCTTTTAGAGAAGTTTCCAAGAACCAAGTCCATTTTGAATTGAATCTTTATAAATGTGTTTTTAGTTTTTATGTCTTATTTGATAAAAAAATAAAAATAAAAGAGTGTGACATAAATTAGACAAAGAAGTATATAATATTGGCATTAGCATGATCTCAAGGCAAATACTTAACCATAAGAAAGAATCCATTTATGCATACTTCTCAGTTAAAGACACAAATCATCTTACTACGTACTAACAATAATTAATATATACTATAAAATGAAAGCTGCAGTAACATGCAAATGAATATATATGGCTTTAACAAATTAAGAGAATAACAAAAATTTTGAGCTGGGGATACCCTGCTTTCCTTGTTCTCCATGAAAGGAATCGAAATCTAACTAAAAAAACAAAGTAAAGTAGAATAAAGAGGTCTTTCAAGACAAAGGAAGACTTTTTCTCCATAGGCTCCAGCTAATGTTACTCATATATCATATACAAACATTAAGTATTAGGTTTCTTGCATCCATTCCTTTATTCAGATTCTCACGTTGGACTCCATTTTTTTTTTTTTTTTTTTGCTGTTTTCATGCATTCTCTATGTTTGTATAAAAGGGTATCCCCTGTTTTTCCATGAAGATTATCAGCCATCTCTAATTTCAAATTAATTAATCAACTAGATGGCTAAAAACATTGGCATTCTTGTTTGTCTTCTTCTTGTGATTTTGGATGTTGCTGCTGGTATACTAGGAATTCAAGCTGAGGTAGAACAAAATAAGGTAAATGACAATTCATTCGGAAATTTGATTAGTATAAAATGTGTAAATGTGTAGTCGTCTCATCTAATAAGTTTAGGTTAGAGCATACTTTTAGTTAGTTAATTACATTCTTAACACGTGCCTACCTGATTTGTTATTCACGGGGCAGTCTTTTTTTTGATAGCGGGTAGTAGGGAGACAGGAAGCTAGAACCTTTGTCTGTTCTTATACCATGTTAAATGTGTGGTCATCTCGTCTAAAATACTTAAGTAATGAGAGGGGTACAATTTTATCTACTTAATTATATTTTGTGGCAATTAACACAATTAGGCTTCATTTGTTGGAACAGGTTCAGGACTTAAAGGTGTGGATCTTTGAATGTAGAGATCCAAGCTATGAAGCTTTTAAACTAGGATTGGCTGCAACAGTACTTTTGGTTCTGGCACAAGTTATTTCTAATCTGCTTGCTGGTTGTATTTGCATCCAGTCTAAGGAAGAGCTGGATAAGGCCTCCTCTAACAAACAACTTGCATTTGCTTCATTTGTATTCCAATGGTAATTTTCCAAACCCCCCTCTCATCTCCCATTCCGACTTGTTTAGATTTGCACTGGGTAGAACCATTAAGGGGTAAAACATTCTTTGTCAAAAGGTTCTCCATTTGCAGAAAGAGCTCGAACCTGAGACCTCTTGTTAATGGTTCAATGAATCTAACCATCACATTATATCCCCTAGTGGTATAGCATGGACAGATTTATTTATGAGGGCAATGAATGTTGTGGTGCTAATTAAATTGTGCACTTTGTTTATGTATTACTTATCTTATTCATGGTTGTAGATTTAAAAAGACATTGTTCTAATACTAGGATCATTATGGCCATTGCATTCTCATTGCTGGTAGCCGGAACATTGTCAAACGGGAAGGCAAGAAGATCTTGTGGCATATCACACCATCGTTTCTTGTCAATAGGAGGGATATTGTGCTTTATCCATGGACTTTTCTCAGTTTCCTACTACATCTCTGCTACAGCCACCATCCAGGAAGATAAGAAGCTGAATCAACAAGGAGGTCATGCATGAATACAAAAAAAAATATTACTCTCTTCCAATATATGCAGCCTTTGCTAACAGAATTAGATCAACTCAGTGCTCTCTACGGGAGAAATGAAAGCATAGCATGTATGGAGAACTCATCATAACCGAGTCCCATATTTCCCTTTTAAAAATTCCTAATATTTCATGTAACATTTCTTGAATTTTATGTTATTTGTAACTTTTTCTTGACCCTAGTGTAATTTGATGTTCATAATATATGTCCTAAGCAAACAGTAATATGAGCTGTGTTGTTTTCCCAAAAAAAGAGAGAATGTATTAAAAGCATTGTTGGTCTGACTCATACTTTTACTAGTTCAGTATTCAGTGTAATTATTTTGCAACTACTTTGGGGCTTAATCTGAATATGATTTCACTGCTTCTTTTCCAATTAGCATCCTTGCTGTTACTAATCTATTCCTCTGCATGCTAACACGATACTTAACGTTCAAGTACTTAAATTTGAGTCAAGTTGGACGACTATGTACATTTGGAGGGTTAGGTTTGGTCATGTAGCTCTGGTGTTGCAAGCCAGAAGACTTAAGACAGAAGATGTAGTGAAACTTCATGATTGAGTTAGATTTTTATGTGAAACAAATTAAAGATTAAGCAACACATTCAGTAATCTGGAATGGTGCAACCATGTTTATTTTTTGCAGGCCTCAATCAAGTGAAATTCCCAATCAAAATCACATGCAGAGCTCAAGTTGAGGCTCTCGGATGCAGCACTAGTTGTTTCAGATTTTAAACAATTCTTCCAAAATCATTCTTCACAATTGATTCAAGAAGTATTCGTTAACTTACAGGAAGTAATAACATAGTAGAGAAAAATTTTCTAGCCCAGGTTGGCCAAAACATCATTTAAGGTAGTTACAGTTTCAGCATAGTACTTCTGTGCTTCAGCACTGTTCTTGGTCTTTGCTGCATGGTCCAGCTGAGGAAAGAAAATGAAAAATGGTTTGTCAGAAAAAAGCGAAATCATAAGCAACCCATCCAATTACTATGTCATTCATGTTATTAACCAAGAATTTACACATTTGACTTACATCACTAATGGTCTTAAAGAGCTTTCCAGACAGATCCTGGAGTTTTCCCTTCTGTTCTTTTGGCATAGCAGAGATAACAGTCTTAAGGTCATAGCGAAGGTATTCTGCTCTGAGACGAAGGTCATTCTGGACGTAAGGCCAGGCCTTCTTGTCGATGAAATCCTTGACACTAACAATCTCCTTGGCTGAATCCTTAACTCTCTGGGCTGCCTCAGCTGGAGTCAATGGTTGAAGGTAAAACCTATTCTTCAATGGCAAACTGAAGTCCCTTGCCTCATCTGAGTTCAAAGTTCCAGCTGCCCAAACCAAATCTCAGCATCAGTACGGAAATTCCATACATTATCCTTTCTAGTTCAAATTGTTGGAATTTTCTGTACATCTAATTTTACCAAAATGAGAAATCATGATAGTTCCAACTGCATGTATATAACTACTTCTAAATCTTGCATTCCTGCAAGAGGCTATTACCACAACAGCTCGAACAACTTTACCAGCTACGGCTAGGCTCCCCTCACACAATATTACTATTAAAATTAGAAGGGATTGAAATCATCTTGTCAAAATGCAATCTTTAACTACTTCATATGAGCCCCTCATTTTTTTTTTTGTCTTTTCTCAAGCTTAATTCTCTCTTTTAATTTACTTAAAGACCTTTCTGTTTGACATGATCTAATAACAAATCTAAATCAATCTATTCCTTGATCCATCTTTCAATTGGAAATGCTGATATAAATATCAACTTGCTTGATCTAAAGGTTCAAACTACTAAAAATTGAAATGCAGCATTGGAGGGTCACTCCTAGGTTCTCTGTCTTGCATATCTGAATTTACACTATATCAATTGTCCGCAAGTATATCTGTTATGATATTACTATTGTATCGTTCGATTAATCAGTGATGAATCTAGACTAGGCGCGTGTAATTCAGTATTTATGAATCTATGTGTCTATAAAAGAAGGAAATTGATTCATCAGAAAGCAAAAGGACGACTTACGCAATCCACCCGAGGGAGGAGGTGGGGGGCCAACCTTAATTGACCTGGCTTCAGCAAAAGCTGCTTTAGCAACGGAAGCAGCTAGGCCAGAAGCAACAAGACCAATCATGGCTCTACGGCTAGTTTCGATGTCAACAGACCCCTGTTGGGCTCTGACAGTGAGTCCTGGTCTAGACAAGGCAATTCTGTTGGTGCTAACAGTACTCAAGCGGGCTGAGCCACTAAGCTGGAGGCTACCATCCAAGACAGTTTGTGAAGAACCAATTAGGCCACCCATAGAAGCCATAGCATGAGCCATTTCTCAGGACCTATTTGTTTTGGTGATAAAATAAAATGTTTCAGGTAAGACTTGATTACAAAATGTTTGGGAATTATAAGTTAATGTTTGTGGTACGTGTGATTTGGATATTGCAATTTCTGGTGCCTGTGATGCAGAGTGATTACACTTAGGATCACCTTATCTGGTTTAGGATATTCCATCAGCCAATCAATGCCATAATTGTTGACATGTTGGATTAGGGTTACTTTACAAGCTGTAGCATCTTGACACCTGGACCAAGCAGATTTTGGATGTACACATCATCATATATGACAGATATTCGTCGAAATTGATGAAACTTTTAGAGCTCGTCAAATGAATAAAAAAATAGTTCAAAGCACTAAACTTCTATTATACTGATAACTTAATAGTGTCGCATAAAAAGTGAGTCTTTCCTTTTGTTGTAAATTGATTTCCCAAGTTGAAATGTATGTCTCTCAGATTGTTTCTTCATCAGAAAGTTTTCACCTTTTAGGGTTTAACACGTACATACAATAGGAAATTCCAAGTTGATGTTTATTACAAATTACTTTATCTCAAATTTTTTACATATAAGTGATTATCAGGATGCGAAGATTAAGAAATTGTACAAAACTTCTGAGATTTAGCCAAATTTGTACAAGTATCAAAATTATCATCACTTAAAATAAGAGAAAAAAAAGGTCAAAATACTCTTTAAAGATGCAAAATTCAATATTTGTTATTCGCTAATAATTTGTCCCAACCATGCCCCTCAAAACCTAACTGAGCATAATTTTAAAGCATAAAGTTTTCTTTTCTAAAAGTTTCAATGAACAACTTATGATGATTTAAGATTTCTCCCATAATTCAGTAAGATTTCTAACTAAATTCTAACATTACCATAACTTGTTAAGGCACATCTTGTGACTAAAATTATGACAATTTGTCAGAATTTCTTGTGACCAAAATTATGATGATCACAACAAATTATTAGTAAGGAAAACTTGCTCAATATCAATTACAGTGATTTTCTTTTGGGCTGACAAACCAGAATTTTGCTCCTACTTTAGGTGAAATGATTATTTAATTTATTTTTACACTTTTTTAAATTGAGGTTAAATTTTAAATAGTGCCACGGGAAGTTTCTATATGTGCAAATCAGCTCGGCCCTCTAATGTGTCAGACCCAGGTCAGCCCATGTGACATCCTTATATTTGGTTAATTTTTCTTAGCAGGCAATACCCAACAATTATAAATGGAGCCATAAAGTTTTACTCCTTGCGTTTAAAAAAAATATTTTTATTTTATTTTTAATTTATATTTTTTTTTTCATTTTTAATTATATTTTAGCTTTTCACGTGAGATCACAAAATTAAATAATATTTTGATACATTTTAAGTTTTAACATAACTTTAGAAATATAATATTAAAAATTCTTCATTCTTTTTTAAATTCCGTTCTAAATCAAATTAGAATATCTTTTTTAAACGAAGAGAATAGTAGAACTGCAATTCAACCACTGAAGTTTGTTACAGAATCGAACCCGATCAATAAGTTTTAGTCCAAATGATAATAGAATTACTTAAATTTCATATATATCTTAGGTTACACGATATTTTTACTCTCTATTATGTGTGCTCCAGAATGCTACTGCAATTCCTAAATCACCACTATAATTGTGCAGTTGTGCCTAACCCAAAAATCAGATGAGGAAAGGACAATCGTAAGTTTTAAAAAATCATGATTAATTTCTAGGCTAATCTACTTGTATTATTAAAGTAAAACCAGATAAGGAAGAAACTTCGAAAAATCCAAAATTTCTATCAATCTATTCTTAGCCAAAAATGTATAACTCATAAGGCGGGGTCCAATTCTTAATTCTAAAGGGAAAATTTTTAGACCTTTTTCATCTTTTAAGTGACTATTTTGGATAAACACAAACTTGGCCTTCTCAATCTTGAATAATGGAAGTTGAAGAACAGGGGATCAAATCAAGAGTTGTCAAGGTAAACTCTAAGGAATCATGGGATTTTCATGTAAATCAAGCCACACTTCAAGGATGCCCTGTAAGTAAAGCTTGAATGCTTATAAAAAATTTTATTTTTGTTTCTTAAAAGTTGGTATCTTTATTGGTTTCCAATTTCTACTATGTGTAAAAATTCATTTTTTCCTTGTGGGTATTTGTAGATTGTGGCACACTTTACGGCTGTTTGGTGTATCCCCTCTGTGGCTATGAAACCCTTTATGGAGGAGTTGGCTTATATGTACCAAAATATGTCTTTTCTCACAGTTGATGTGGATGAGGTCAAGGTGAGGTCTTTTAGCCCTTTGGTGTAAAAGGCACAACTTTAAAGCCTAAAAGATGAGAAAAAAAGGATGCAGAAATTTTCCTTGCTAAACATACTTGTAAGGGCTGGTCTAGTTATGAGAGGTTACTTGCCTGTGGCATCCCTTTGAGAGATATAGGCTTAACCTTGTTAATGGTAGTTTGTATTATATTGTATCATTGTGCGTCTCTCTGGTCGGCTTTTTAAAGTGTAGTCCACTTCCTGAGTAAATACCTGAGTGTATTCTAGATGTTCGAGTTAATTTGCATGACTTAAAGGCATGTGGCATAGTAATAACTTCGGTATAGATTTGAATAATTGTCATTTTGTCTTGATCATGTATGATTTGTATCAAGAAATTCACTACGGGATTGCTAGTGCAATATGTTCAATTATTCGAGGAAATGCTAGAAGCATATGTTTCTTCATTGATTAAAGATTACAATTAAATGAACGAGAAAGGGTAAGAGCTGGAAAACATTTACAGCATAAGAGGTAGTTTTTATGAGCCAGTTGACTTGATAAAAGAATAGCGAGTTGATGTCTTATACTAGAGCTGTAAAGGTCCTTCTTTAGCTTTCGGTAGTATATTTCTCTAATTAAATATAGCATGTTGAGATCTCATAACAAAGTATAAAAGATGCGAGGATCCAATTATTGGGCTAAAATTCATCCTTGTCTTCAATTTTTTTGGAAATGTGCTCCGTCTGGAAGCTCACAGCTTGATTAGGAAGCACATCTGAGATGGATATTTTGAGGAGGATGTGATATTTTGGACTTGATGTATCCTCTGATCAAATAATGACTGGACTGTTTGGTTTCTACCTGCCCTGGGTTTAATTTATCTTGCTTTTACAGCAGAGTTCAACGTCATGGATAGGGGATGTCATTTGGCGTCAGGGGGTCTTTTATAAATCCTCTACACCAAGTCAAAATTTATGACTCTTGAAATGTCCTTAATTGAAACCATCTCTTGCATCTTCTCCTTCACTCGAACATTTAATTTATGACAAGTTATTTCTCACTATTCTGAGAATAATATTCAGTCTCTTTAGTTTCATGAGCTACTGGCGTGGACATATTATGCCTGTTCTCCGACAGTTGCTTAGTTACATGGTCAAACTTATGTTCATCTGTCCTACTGTCTAGTGTCTGGAGGCTAGTCCTTGATTATGATGAATCATTCATACAATGAGGTCAGAGTGACCTAGGCATATAATATGCCAATATCACATCGTGCAACAAGAATATATTCGTAGACAAAGTGATAACTCATTTACGTTCATAAAAAGTTGATTAGTTTTGTTCTTCCCTTTGATTCTCTTGGCTTGTCTACTATCCTGGGCCTTTCAATCAGACGAGGAGGCAACTCCTGTTGTACAAAAGCTGAGTCCTTTTCTACCTAGTTAATAATTTAGTATCATCCACTTGAAATGGAGATTTGCATGAAAAAAGGAACTGTTTGGACTATAAGATGCTTCTGATGGGATTTGTTATACTAAAAGTCCTGCAACACCCGACATAAAAGGCCTAGATTGACATCTTCATCGTTTTGCTGAATATTTTTTCTACCCTTTCTATTTTCTGATGGAATATTCCAAGTTCCATTTTTTGCTTATAATCTGATCTAGTCTATTGAAGGCAATTGTTCTCTAGTTGTCCCAACTTGACACTTTGGGCTATTTGGCTTCTACCCTTCTACAAAGTCATTTGATATTATTTACATGCTTGTCAAAGGTCAACAGAGTCAACCATAATATTATTTTATCAAGTCTTCACCCAGTGACAAAAGTTTGTTTTGCTGCTTCACATTTCCTAAAACATTAAGCAATCAGAAAGACTCACATTGCTCACTATAATACTAGAATCCTCCTTACCTTTTCTCAAAAAGAAAATCTTACTTGAATTATGGAGATATTAAAACCATTTAATTATTTACGAAGAAGTGACGTACAAACACACCTCTTTTGAATTTCCCATATTGAATGAGAGAATAATCATATCTGAGATATAAGCTCTTCCAACTGTACTGTCATTTATTTTGTTATTTATGATATAAGCTCGTTGGTCTTTAAGACATTAGAGAATAGAATAGTCATTCCAATTATTTGCAAGTTGCCAAGTTGAGAGATTCTTGCTCTCCTGGTTGCAATTCCTAACCGCAATTAGACGTGGAATCTGCATATATTTTGTCTAGGGAAAGGCTTCACCTTTTACCAGTCACTTCAGATACTTTTTTGCATTGCTCAAGATTTGTTAGATTAAGACTACTGGATTCCCATTTGTGGAGTGACTTTGATGATTATCTAACCAAATTATTCTTCAGTGAGTCCTGATCTTTTCTCTATAACTTGTGGTTGGAGAATCTCATTAATTTAAGTAGGCTGTAGCATAATATTGGTATTTCCAAAAGAATAATTCTAGTTGCGTAATTCTCAAACAATGCTCCTCTGCTGTCAATTTGATCTGTTGAAAATCCAGTTGCACAAATTTCCATAGACTGTTGAGTTTCTCGATGTTGTCCATAGAAACCATTGTCCAATTATATGATGATTATATGTAATTGAATTACTGTTATTTGAAGATTTGTTATTTATCTTTCACTTGTTAAAAAAAAGGATTTGTTATTTCTCTTTCAATAAGGGGTATTCCTAAAATCCATTCGAGTAGTAATATTCTGGTTTAAAATGCTAACATAATCTTAGAAGATGGAAGCTTTTGTTCAGCTTTTGTTCAGTTGATCGATAGACATAATTGGCTAATATAATTATGGGCTACCACTTAGTTTCACAACCTTGCTCCTTTTTACAACTTGAATGTTTGGTCATATTTTTTTCAATCCCGTGTTCAGATTCAAGCAACAATGCTAGTTCTGATATATGCGAATACAAAAGCATCAGGACAATAAAAGGTGCTTGAGGAACTCGAGATAAATCATATTGTTGAAGTTAATTCTACCTAATATACACATTTTTTGTTTTGTGGTACCTAGGAGGTGGCTAGCAAATATGAGGTGAAAGCCATGCCAACATTTCTGCTGCTGAAAGGTGGAGTGCCAGTTGACAAGATAGTTGGTGCAAATCCAGATGAGATGAAGAAAAGGATCCACATTCTTGCTCAATCCAACCCCACAGATATACCCTAGTCCAAGTACATATCACATATACAAACATAAATATATACTGATATGTAGTGTGCCAGTGCTGCAGAAGCTTCTTTTGTTTGAGTGGCTTCTGCTGTTTCATCTTTAAATGTCAGATAATACCATATCCACTTATAGTTGAGTGTTAAAAACAGTAACGTATTGAAGGTTTTTATGAATAATGTAACAAGTTAATGAACTTAATACGCGATGAATGGCTTTTCTGGACACTGAGAAGGTATTTGGCCTTGTATTATAAGTAGTGGTCCTGGAATCTATGTGCATGCATCCTGAAAACGGAAGGTCTTCAATTTCTCTTTGCACCAGTAAATGTGTGATAAATGAACTTGCCACGAATATGTTGAAATACATTTTTCCTCTTGTTATGGGCGGAGTGACGTAGGCTTCAATTGCACGCCCTTCATCGAAAAATTATGCTATATATACACGTATAATTTTAATTTAATATTGATATATGTAGAATTTGGATCCCCTAAAAATTCTAAGGTGCAGCAGAGTTGGTAATAGCTGGCAATATCCTACTCTTTGCCCGGGTTTGATTCTCCGCAAGGGTGTTTTTTTTTTTTTAATTATTTTGACGTAATCCCGAGTTCGAATTCCTTTTCCACTGATTTTTTTTAATTAAAAATGAATTATTTCTTTAAATTTTAATATCTTTTCATTATGGAATAAGATTTCCTAAAATTTAATACTTTTTTCTTGAATATAATTCTTTTTTCTTGTGGGTTTTTCAATTAAAATTGAATTATTTCCTTAAATTTAATACATTTTCCTTATGTAATAAGATTTCCTTAAATTTTTTTTAAAAATTGCCTTACGGAATTAGGTTTTCTTTCTCTATAAATAGGAGATGCGATAACCCAAATTATATCATCATATTATTAAGAATAGAATCTCAATATTTCTAGACGGTTGTATAGTGTCTTATGTAGAAAAGAAAATATTTCATCGAGTATAATTGTACTAACATTTTTAAATTATGTTTTCAATAGTATTTTATTTTCTTCATGTTAGTTTTGAATTTTACACTTGTAATTTGTTTAACTTAATTATTTGTTTTGATAGTTTAAATTATGGTTTTTTTTTAAAAAAAAGAATTATTATTAAAAGTTTGAACACCCTTGATAAAATTCCTCTCTATGCCACTGGATTCACTTATGGATGTCGTTAAATTGCAACTAGAGAAAGAGTTAGATCAGTGAGAGGTGAATCTAATATATGTGGGTATTCACTATTCATTCATTTTTTCATATGTATACATAGGTCGAGACAATTATGGAAGTACTAGCTTCCTGGATCAAGATGTTTTACCAACAGTATATATTTTTGGTACCAACGTAGAGATTCGTCTAGCACATATGTATTGCTGTATTAGGCATTGACGTAAACGAGTGGAGAATTAATAGAGTGTGGCTTTCTCACGCTTTAGTTGTTTTCAAGAAAGTATCAAATATATTACGATGGCTACATGTTAACTCCATTTTATCGATAGTTTAAGACCATCCCGTCTATTTCTTAGCGTGAATTGGATACTCATCCTTTTACATCTTTCTACTTATAAGGACGTGAATTACGAAAGGAGTGAGTATGTGAAATCTTTTTTTCAGGACACTTAGATAATGAAAGATTCTTTTTTTATGTAATTGAAAGCTAAGCAAAGTCATGAAACTGACTAACCACGTCATGGAGCTTGACCTAGAGTGTGGTGGCTGAACTCTCCTCAAGTGTTGCCATACTGAAAGGAAATTAAAGGCATTTTTACTCTATGATTTAAGAAATGTCCGAATTATTATACACAAGTTTCCTGTACATTTATATGTCAAAAAAAAAAAAAGAATCTTTAAGCTATGACCTCAATCACATAACCAAATACATTTTACGGTTGTATCAAGACTCTCCAATCTCCTCCGCTTGTCAAAGAGGAATAATATATTTTCACAAAATGTGTGTTTGGTATGGAGGAAAACGTTTTTTGTTTTCTTATATTTGGGAAAACAAATCTCTAAGAAAATAAGTTTTTCAAAAATGAGGAAAATGACTTTCTTAATGGATGCCGGGATAATAAGTTCTACAAGTGACATTTTATGTTTATAGCCGGTATATATCTTCCCACCCATTCAAGGCCCCTAATCTGTACCCCTTTACCATCCCACTCCCCAGTCACACTTCCCTCTGCCTCCACCCTCGGTGTTCTGTAAGATTACATATAAATGCTTTTGAGATAATAATTTTTCTTTTTGCCTACTTACCAACACTAGAAAACAAACAAGAAATCAACTCTTGTTTCAAGAAAATAAATAAAAAAAATTTAGATAGCCAACCAACTGAAATATTAAGGTGATGGTATATATCACATATCGCACTTCACAGAGTGACTTGTTGCATTAATTGGGCTACATAAATAAATGGATAGTTGCTTTCACGTAAATTATTGCTACTAATAAGTTTGGTTACATGAATGAATGAAGTCAAAAAAAGGAATAGTTGAAAAAGCAACGTCCACTAATGGATGGAAGATAGGCATATAAGATTTCTTTGGAATAAAATATCTAGGCATAAATGTGCATAGGAGGGGACCATTAGAGAAAAAGAGACATTGTTAATGGTGGTAATAATTTTGAAACACTTTGAAGGGCTCTGAATGCCTTATTCCCAAAGACAAACAGCATCCTTTCTTTTATTTATTTTTTTTCTTCTAATATATGATTCTTGAATCCATACTCAGATTAATATTTTTGTCATAACAAATAGGACGAGAATAATAGCGGAGTAATAAATAGAACACCCCAAAACTATATAAACATTAAGCTGTAGTCGTGACACATTGTGACACCAGTACATTTTAACTACTAGTAATAAAAGTATACAAACAAGAAACATAGAATCATAGATCACTCATTTTAAATCTTGAATTTGAAATATAAAGGGACTTTTGGTAAAAAAAAAAATTCAAACAAATATTCTAATTTGTTACGTGCACAAGCTAAGAGAAGTAACAGATCATTAAATTACTCAAGATGTTTTAAAAATTCTTTCTTGAAAACTAATCCAATTTTTTCAAGGATAAGGCTCTAAAATCTATTCGACTATGGTGAAACTGTAAATTGCACACCTATTTATGTCTAGTTTTTCTTATTGTTTTTGGTGCAATTAAGAAAAGTAATAAAATTCTCACATAATTTAAGGTGTGTAACTTACAATTTCAATATAGATAAAGATAGAATGATACAACTTTTCACAGAACATACAAAAATCTTCACAAAAGTTGACTGTTCAAACACGTTTTACATACACTCTTTACTAACAAAAATTTCCAAAAGTCGTCCACATGCATTAAAATAAAATAATATTAGTTGCAATAAATATGAACATTAACAAAAAGTGTTAAGTATTTATAGATACTAGTTAATTGTTATTGGATTCAAAGTTGTTATAAGCTTAGAAATATTTACAAAAAATTGTTAATTATCGCTAAATATGCATATTTAGTATAACGATAATTAAGGTATTACTATTCATTAATTATCGCTAAAGATTTTTTTAAGACAGTAATTAACCTATTTAATTAAAATAGTTAAAGATTAATGATTAAACTATAAAACCTAATGGCCCAACACTAATATATGCACTATCCCAAATAATTCAGAATGATAATTAAGAGCTCTTGTTCATGCATAATGCACTTAGGAGTCGTTTCTTTGCTGATATGAGTCAGAAATGTGTTAGTAACGCAAATGATTAACTACGTAGAATTTAATTAGTTTGCCTATATAAAATTATAATTTATGTATAACTTGACTGATAATCCATATATATTTAATTATGTGAAGTTTAAAATGATAATCAAACATGGTGTGCTGAATATTATATAAAATAAAAATGGGAAAAATGTTTTAAATATATTTAAACTTTGAATAAAATAGTTGTAACTGGTCCAAATTGTGGGCAAGACTTATTTTTTCTACACTATTTAATAGTGTGTTTTAAAGTTATACAGGTGATTATATGACACCATTAAGTAATTTGTCCAGCTATGTACTTATATATTTTTGAAGTACACTATTAAATAGTGCATGACCTAATATATAGGTCATGTCCAAAATTTTGAGATTGTTACAACAATAAAATTTAAATATATTTCAGACCCTTTTCCCATAAAACAAATTAAACCTAATTAATTTTCTTTCTGACGGGGAATCAAATCACCTTCTAAATTTTATCGAAATAAAATATGACCAACGAGAAACCACTATTCAAATGGTATTCCCTCGACAATTGAATTATCCTAATAAAGAAAAAAAAATATTTTTTTAGAGAACTACCATTGATTATTCTTTTGGAACAATTTTATCTCCTCTTTTGACATGGTATAATATATCACGTCTAGTGAATTAAACAAGTCATTAAAATATACTAAAAGAAAAAAGAAGTTACAAGACTTTGGTTATACTTTATAGATTTTAGCTTTTTTTCTCTTATAATAATTAATAATATCAAAAAAAAATATTGAAAACAGATTTTAACCGATATAATATACAAGGACAAGTGGCATTTTGCAAGACTATATTGATAATTACTTAGAACAAAAAGTAATGAAACAAAGTCGCTCCCAAGTAGGGATATATTCACTTTTAACCAAAATTTTGCATTTTAAATTTGAATTTTTTATAGGAAGAATTTTATCTTTACCTCAATGGACATTCATTCATACTGAAAATACGAATTCAAGCGAGCCAGTAACTTTTTAACAAGTATTACTCCCTTTATGCTTTAAAATAGAATACATAGTTATGTTTTTGTTTTTCCTTTCGGTTTGTACTTATTTTGATTCTCGATTATTCAAAATATATGCCATAAAGTCTCACTTTAAAATAGACTAAAAACAGCTCAGTGATTAAGATTTTAATTAATTAATTAAAAAATACGGGATAAGATATATGTACTTTTTAAGACATATGTACATCTAAATTTCAAAAACATATCTAAACTTAATTAATATTATATTATCTGCTGAACTTATTTTTTTCATATTATTGTGCACGTTTTGTTTTGACATGGCATCTTCAATCAATCCAAATTGATTGTATTTATAAACATTTGTCCGCTATGTGTTTAATTTTATTTTTTTTAGTTAAAATATTATTTTTAAAAAATATTTTTATTTTCTTTATCTGTATTTAGATTAAGTTAATACACATTTCTTTTACCTTGTATCAGAACTCTTTTTTTTCTTTTACCTTCATTCATTTCTTTTTTTCTCTTTTATTTTTCTATGTCTGATGTTTTGATTTGATTTCAAATTTAATTTCAAACATCTTGTAGTTAATTATGAACAAATATCAAAATAAGTGAAGAAAATCAAATAAAATATTAAAAAGATAAGATATTAAAATTAAAGGACACTTTTGAATTGATTTTTAAAGAAATACAATAATTTTTTAAAAATAACTAAAAGTGAAAGATGATAGATTATTTTTTAAAAAAATAAAGAAAATAATGAAAAATAATTAAATATATATAAGTTTTAAATCAATATTTATGTATACTAACTAATTATAAAGCTGCCAATAAAAAATGACATGTATCCAATTTGTGCACTCATCACTTGTCCTTAAAAGAGTGTGCACACACTCTTTATGTCATGTCAACGTTTATGGTGAATTTATTTCATCTGAATTAGTTTGTGGAGTGGGGATAATAAGCCCTAATTAAGTTTATGTGCATTTTGAAATTTTGGTCATAGAGTGTACTTATGTCTTATCCCCAAAAAAGTAAATATTATCACTCGATTATATAAATCTAGTGGTCAAAAGAAGAATGAAAAAATAATTGAATTTAACGCAAATTATTAGTTTCATTCTTAAATTATTTATAGCTTTAAAAATACTCTTCTACGTGACTAACTAAATTCAAATACAAATTTTAATTCGCCACATGACATAACAAGTGATTTCACACTTGTAAAAACATAAGATTCTTAATAAAAAATATTAGAAATACTCATAACTTGATGAGAATTTAAACATCTATTCCACCATAGTACAAAATGGGCCAATATTTTTAAAATTAAATATATATTTTTTAAAATTATCAATAGTTTGAAAAGTAAACTAATAATTCGGATCGAGTATGTAACGGTGTCAAAAGCCCATGCAAGTGAAAGCTAAAAATAAATAAAAAAAAGTGCCAGTGAACGCTGACGTCAAAAGTAGGGGAAGTCTCAACTTTTTCACAGTGAAAAACAAAATCTCCCTCCACCACACATATAATTTCCTTCCACTTCTCCTTCTCCTCCTCATTTTCCTCCTTTTTTCCTCTTCCACCTAACACCCAACTGGGATTGGGATACCCTACAATCTTCAACTGAAATTTTCCGGCACCGGTACTCCTCACGTCGGAGAAAATGGCGGAAACAGAGGAAGACGGATCAAATTGGCTCATAGAATTAGGGTTAATGGAAGACCTTCCTTCTCTTGAACCCAATGCTCAATGGCCCTCCAACGCTTTTTCCCTTCCAAATAATCTCAGGTTCTTGATTTATAGGGTTTCTTTTTCTCAACAGATTTAATTAAATTAATCGATTTTTTGCCTTTTTTTTTGTTTGAACGTTTTGTCTAACGATTCAAGTTTCATTCTTTAATTGTTCTTTTTTAAATAATTACGTGGTAAAATGGGAATGTGGGGTTGAATTTTCTTGAATAAAGAACTCGAAGCGAACTATTCAAAATACCAAAAAATAAAATAAAGAACTCTTCTCAAGTGTATGTTGCTAATTATCACTAGACTGCTAACTATCAAGTAGTTTTAGCTTGTTCACTTCCTTATTAAAATTGACAAAGATGATTTTTTTTTTTTGCTTGGTCACTTGTAAAATAGCTTTAGTTCCAGTTTCGATGGGCAAAGGTAAGTTCAATCTAGGTTCTGGGTGATTTTGTATTGTTAAGCTAAGCTGGTCTATTTCAGAATAAGGGACGCTGTGGGTAAGATGAAGGTTATGTAAATGTTTTGTTTGAGACAAATCCCACAAGAGACACAAACACTTTTGGTGATCTTTCCATCTGTCCTAGCCAACATGTTGGCGGGAGGTGATAGGCATCACTGGGAACTAGATGAGGTGCGAGAAAGTTGACCCAGACACCACAATTATCAAAAAGAAACTTTTGTAGTATGTTCAAGTTTATTCCTCAACTGCCAACGTCTTTTGCATCATCTATAGCATAAAAGTAAGAAGATTTTGTTAGTCTAGTTGGATTTGGTGTAGGTGCCTCACTGCTGTCAAATGATTGGTTTTATTGTTGTTTAGCTCTTTGTTGGATTGGGTTATCGATAAACATATAGGTCTTCAAGGGTTTCCAGGTTAGATGTTTTAGCTAATCATGTAAAATACTGAATGATAAATTAAGAGTTTTGCTGAGATGCAGAGATCACAAATAAAAGAAGCCCCAAATGAATATGAGTAAATGATTTCTTTGGCCTTCTTTCGTCTGCACTCATTTCCTTTTCTCAAACAACAACTAACCTTAGTCCCAAACAGGTTGGAGTCAACTATATGAGTTTATGAGCTATGTTTCTTCATTTTCCTTTTCCCCAACAAGTTAAAAAGAACCAATTTAATGATTGAGCATGGATATGTTTTGAATATATGAAGTTGAAGGTTTAGATACTTGATTTTGAAAAGATTTTCCTGGTGGATTTTTGCCTTAACAATGTTTTAGTTTATCTTCAGCCTTAGCATAGAAGAGCTACCCATTTTTTAAACTTAAATATGGTATGAGGAGGAACTTGTATGTGCCAAGTCCTTTCGGCCTTAGCAGACAGTTCAAATCTTGCGTAGAAACCTTGCATTTTATGAAAATGTTTCCATTTTTGCGCTGTACAACTAAGCCAATTGATAATCAAATCAGTGTGGTGAATGTGATGTGTTTCTTACCTAATTACAGTTCTGGATTAGAAGATTCCTATGGCAACTCAGATAGTTTGAAGGAATGCGGCTCCAAAAAGAGGTATTTTTCTTTTAATCAGTTACTTGATTGGAGTTTTTGAAGGAAGAAATAAAAGAGTCGAAAACAGTAGCCTTTAGCACCTAACATCAGAATATGTCTTGTGCTATGTATATCAGAAAAAGCATCACTGATGCTTGTGGCATCATCTAACGTATCATGTCCTTCCTGTGTTTGTGAAGTGTTTCTTTTTCCTCTTCCCTATATGATAGAGACTTAATTTATTTCAGGGTGAGATCTGGAGCATGTGCATCTGATTCAAAAGCACATAGGGAGAAAATGCGCAGGGACAAGCTGAATGACAGGCATACACACTCTCTCTCTCTCTCTCTCTCCCTCCTTTCTCTTTCTGTGTGCATGCTTGAGTGATGGTTGTGCTGCAATTATACTTGTGTTTGCTTCTTGTTCAATATTTTTAGAATACGACAAGAACATACCAGTGTAATCTCACAAGTGGGATATTTTTAGAATATAAAATTGTTCTAATATTCTTCTCTGTTTTTCTTTTCAAGGTTTCAAGAATTAAGTTCTATTCTGGAACCAGGAAAGCAGCCAAAAATGGATAAATCTGTTATCCTAGGTGATGCAGTTCGTATGGTGGTGCAGTTGAGAGATGAAGCTCAGAAGCTGAAAGAGTCGAACAACAACTTGCAGGAGAAAGTTATTGAATTGAAGGTGCGATGATTATCTGGTTATTATACTGATTCACTTTTTCCCTAATCCCTATCTTATTATTCTGTTTAATGAGCTATGTATAAAGTGGTTCTTGAATGGGCTTTTGCAGGCTGAGAAAAATGAACTCCGAGATGAGAAACAAAAGCTAAAAGCAGAGAAAGACAAACTCGAGCAGCATCTGAAGGCCATGAACACTCAACCTGGATTTCTACCACACCCTCCTGCAATGCCTTCCCCTTTCTCAGCCCCACATCAAGTCTTTGCAAGCAAAATGATGCCTTATCTTGGCTACCCTGGAATCCCTATGTGGCAGTTTGTGCCTCCTGCTGCAGTTGATACCTCAGAAGATCATTCTCTCCGTCCTCCAGTTGCTTAAATTGTGGTGACTTCTTGTTACCAGAATTATGCAAATGTTTGTTTCCTATGTCAACAATTTTGTTGACGTTTGTTGACATTTTGTTCTCCTAATATGAGCAGATTGGTACATATACTATAATGAGGTAGTTGATCAACTGATTATGTACACTAATATGTAAATCTCGTTGAAGTTTACATGAATACCTCCCTTATGTTCTATCATCTAACCAAACATAGCATCCTCAAGACATGCCATTCTTGGTTGTTAAGTTGACTCTACAATTTTTGAATCTGGTTTTGCACTCAGTTAAATAGCTTCTAGTTGTTAGAGTTAGTTCATTCGTATCTTCTATGTGAACAATCCATAGAGTGGACTGCGTATGAATGCTACCTTCTGCTCTCTTTTTTCCATGTACCCTGTAGATCATATATCATCAGCTACTGGCTATACTTTTTATGGACTAGAAAGAAAGATCTTGAACACTCATTTGATTAGTCAGCTTTACATTGCAATTTATTTGTTAAAACTTGTTTTTTTTTGCAATTTGTTTGTTGAGAGTCATGTTTGTCCACCGAACAACTTTTTACTCTACATTGTAGTTTAACTAATTTCAGAAACTCTGTTTGATACTGTAAGTAGGTTTTCATTGAAGAAACTTCTTCTGTATATCATGTCATTCCATATTTGCCAAGTAAAGATTAACTGTGGAAGTTTGCTTCTATGAGAGAGAGTAGTAATACAAGCTATTTTGTATAAGTATTAATCATGGCTTAAACATAACAATTGGAAACACACAGGTATTTGTAATAATCATGTGATAACTCATAGTCCAGATTACAGACATTTCATAGCCCCAATTCACCCGTGTTATCTAATAGTATGATTTTCTTAACAGAAGCTTCGCAAGAAGCATCTAATTCTTTATTAGAGCATAAAAATGCAAGATTTGGACAATGCCTTGAATTGGACCATCTCTCAAGGCTTCCTCGTTTTCTTATCTTAGCAAGGCTGCTTGAACCCCATGTAATTCCCACTAGTGTAATCCCTCCAGATATCAACAGCTCCAAAACTAGTCATGAGAAGAGTGCTTAAAGCCATAACTGTGCCAACAGAAAATACAATAAGGGATGCTCTCCCATGATGCTCTATGGCTCTCTGAACCACTAGTAATCCAATGATTGAGGCAATACAACATACAACTGCAAAGATGAGGGCATCGTCCACGTGTTCCATCCCTAGAAATAGATATTGCACAGCTGACATGGTAGAGGAAAAAAACACCATAAATGAGCAGGTTGCTGCTGTCACCTGGGGCAAAACAAAGTCATCAGTGTTATGAGGAAAAGACTCACAAATTTAAGGATAAGTAAGATGGAAGAAGAGCAAGTAGCAAAGCTTACTTCAGGAGTTATTCCGACTTGGATTAAAAGGGGACTAATTAGCATTCCACCACCAATTCCAAAAACGCCTCCTAGAACCCCTGCTAGTAGTGCCATTATCGGGAAGATAAGCTTCCCTGAAGGTCCATGTTTAGTTTCACTGGTTCCTTCCTGCTTTTAACGAATCAAGTTAGTTCTTAGTCAAGAAGTTAAGCAAACAACATACTCTCTTATAACTTGTAAATACCGGTTTCTTGGAAGGCATGTTCTGCTGACTTCCTCTATTATACAAGATCCATGATGTAAAGATGATAGCCAAAGGAAACTGAACTGATGAAATGATCCAGTATCCCACTCCACATGCCTCCATAGGAATGATGCCCTGTACATAGATTTGAACAGTTTCTTTTACAATGTTACAAACAAGTAACCTAGCTTTTAAAAAAACTTACTGCCTCATCATCATTTCTCCTTTTCTTTCCACGTCTTAAAATTAGCAATAACACATCTCAAGTCTATAATCTAAAGTACTACACCCTACTTTCTTTCCCGTTTTAAGATTGAAGAAAGTGAAAGATAATGTGTATCTCTCAACTAAATGTCTTTGTCTATTATCATGCTAGAAAGGGACTAGAGTCGTATGTCATATTCTAAGCTGAATTTAAGTAATTCTTCCCGTTTGTCTTACTTTTATAGTCTCAACACAAGTTCTCACAATTCTGAAAGTAGACAGGAATGATGCTACAACTACCAAGAGTAGTGTAAAAAAAGAAGAGAAAACAGCAGTGCACCAAAAAAGAAGATGAGAAATAAAAATGAACTTAACCTTCAAGGGAACAGAGAAAAGTACCAAATACCTAAAGTAAATTAGATTACTTCCAGGGACTAATTTAGTCACATGAAACATCATATAAAAAGACTAAGTTATGGCATAAAGTGTCCAAAAAAGGAAAATGCAAGACAAATGAAAAAGAAACGTGTACTCGGAAGAAGAGAAGTGAACAAGATAAAAGTAGGCAGGCCATACTTGTCCATATTGATTTCCACGAAGAAGATAGAGGAAAAAGAAGGAAAACCAGAACATCACCAATATCCCCATTTTCATCCATGGAATGTTGCTAATTATTCCTTCCTTCTTCTCCAACAAAGCTTCATCATCTTCATCACAACTTTCATTTTTCAGCAATCCATTTTCCAATTCTTTTTTTCCTTTTTCCGATTCTGATTCCAATTTCCAATAAAAGAATCCTGATTTACATGTCTTGAAAGTGCAAAAACAAAGAAACAGAGCAAACAGTATAGTGATAAGCCATTCTGGGAGTACCCTATTGCATATAACTCCAATGCTGACACCCAACAACATGCATGGCTCCGAAAGCAATGCTATATCAAAATCAATCAAAATCTTGCCTCCATATTTGGGACTTTTCACAAACATGTTAGTTACAACATTAGCAATAGAGCCACCTGTGACCATAAATGCAGAAAAACTTGAAGCTGTTTTGAGGTCTACACCAGCAATTATAGTAAGAATAGGTACGTACAACCCTCCACCTCCAATCCCACCAGCACTTGATATGGAGGCTGCTAAAAAACAGAGCACCCCTGCTGCTACAGTTGAAACTCCAAATTTTAAACCCACATCTTCTTGTTTCTGTTTCTGATTAGCCCTCCATTCATAAATTGCATTCAAGAATTGATCCAATTTGGGGATATTTGAGGTGGGGTTTGTCTGTTTTGCTATAGAAAATCTACAAGATGCCAAAAAAACAAGAAAAAATATAAACTTTATGTAGTTGTTATGACAATTCATTTTCTTGATTTTTTTTTTCTGTCACAATGAGAGAGTGCTTTGGAGTAGGAGGGGCTTTTATGATCGTGTTGTGGCTTAAAAAGAATGATGAATTAAAATAGACATAATACACATGCTTCTTATATGAAATCTTACGTGGGTATAATAAATCACGTAAAATATATATGTCTATTTATTTAATTTTATATAAATTTAGAAGTCTATTCGTAGGTATGATGCATTTATGAGACTTAGTGAAGGTATATACAAAATGCATGGGGTAAGTAGAATTGTTTTGCCACTTGTCAACCAATTGTATACATCATCAACATCCAAGCATATATTTGGCTTGTTAACAGTGGAGTTGCTTCTTAGGATGGTATAATATATAGTATATCAGATACATAATAATGACTGATCAAATTGCTACTCTTTTAAGCGAAGAAATTGAAGGGGTTGAAGAATAAATTGAAAAAGAGACAGATGAATGCTTGAAGGCTCAAGCTCTACATAACATTAATTGTCTTTATGGCAATAGCACGTATTTGAGAACAATAAATAAGCAGAATCTGAAAATGACTAGTTCCAGAAAATTTAAAGCTTTGAATTCGAATTACCAAAGGAACAAAAAGATGGACGATAATTTATTTTTTTTAGAAAACAGAAGTAGGAGCATATATGCATCAAATGCAAGTACCCTAAGACGTTGAAAACCTTAGACCTTATAATGGTAGGATGGGGCATTAATTGAAAAAAAAAATTAGTTACAATCTGTCGTTAATCTGTTGCGAAATAATATGTAGCTAACAGAATTTTTTAATAATTCGTCACTAACCTATCGGTAACCTATTAACATTACGATTTTTATTGTTTATATAATGTTGTTTATATGCCGCGGAAGTGTTAGAAGTATTGATTGAAAATGTCTCGTATACGAAGACTTACAACAACTAATTTAAAACCAAAAAATCTATATAATTTAAAATTTCAAAAAGAAAAACTAAAATATCCAACAAACTAAAATAATAATAATAATAATAATAATAAATAATAATTTAATAAAAATTTAAATGAACAAACTAATAAGTACTATTCAGTAGACCGGTGCTAAGAAAAAAAAAATTTCAAAACTCCTCTTCTTAAATATGAAAAACTCCTCCTCCTTCTTTTACTTGATTCTCATTAATTCCACCTAAAAAATTTAGTATACAAAATGTTGAGTCCCACATTAAGCTGATTCTAATTCTATGACTTGCAAATGTCACAATGTTCGAGCCTGGTACTCCCAATATTGACGGAGCCAGAAATTTAGCTAAAGTGTTTACAATTTTATTTTTCATTTATGATAAGAATGTATAAAATTAAATAAACATTCATAATAATTAATATTTAATCTTTGTACATCATATAATTTTCCATCAAATAGTGTATATCGGACCATCTTTTGACTTAGATGGCTCCGCCCATACTCTCACCTAGGTAGAATATAATAGACGAAAATGACGTGTGTAACTTGCTTTTAAATCAATTGATACACCACGCGAATAAACTTTATTTTGGAGTGCTTGTGTAACAAAAACGGATGAAATGAAGCTTCTTGGATTTGATAAGTTGGATGATTAATTTTTGGCTTCCATGCTAGGGTTAACTTGGAAAAATATGAATGCATGTGCTCACTATTTACATATCATATGGAGTAATAAATATGTATTATTATTCTTATACATTATAATTATAACAAAAAGTGATCATGGCAATTGTTACTTTTTGTATATGTCCTTAAAGCCTTTAGCGATATTGGTTCTAATGACACTTAACTAATGCCAGTAGAAATTTTAGCACTTTTTATTAATATCAATATTCAATGCCGCTAAAAATTATTTTTATGATAGTGATATATATATGTTTACGGTTATCAATTAAATATAGTTCATTAATATACATTTTCAGGGTGTAGGTAATTTTGTATTTTATTTTTGCAAAACTTTTTTCATTTGAAAAATCACCAAGGCAATTTATTAAACACCTTAATTATTTCCTAATAGCTACTAATGAGATTAGTACTAGTATACATAATTCTCTCCAACTCTTATTTTCTTCATATTTATTAATTAGTAGAAGTTCGTTATCTCATTAGATCGAATTAACAAGGTAAGACCTAGCCCCTTGTTAATTAGTAGAGGTTATTCATGATTGACAATTGAATTACTAGTAATTAAGACATGTATTTGAGCACAAAAACAAATAACAAAACATTTTATCTTGAGATTATAATGTTAATTAACAATATGATTTTATTTCTTTTTAAAAAAAACCAACAGAACCTATTAACACAATCAAGACCAAGATATTTCTTTCTTTTTCAGCTACTCCTACTAAGACAAGGTTGGTTTCAGCGGCAATTGCACCTGTAACCTGGGAAATGGTAAACATAACGTGTCTATACCAACTTTGATAGTTTAAACAAAAGAAAAGAAAATCAAATCACTTATATCTAATTAAGTGATAAATGTGTATATATCGACACATGTCTATTGATTTGATGTAAACACTTAATGCTGATAAATATCTATCTAGAAAAAGTGAGTGCTCTATTCAAATTATATATATACGTGGCAATAAAGTTTTCAAGAGCATATATCTAGTTGGATGATTGAGCCTCTAGAATCCATCTTTTTGATGTTCTTATCCACAGTGAATCAAATATATCCAAAGAAACCATCTTTTTTACCTTTGCACACTTCCAAAGAATTTTGAGCATTTTTTGCTTAATAGGCAGCAATTTTTCCAAGTATTTTAAAAAAAAATAAAAAATTTGCATGAAGATAATGTCTTTCAGTACATTATCAGATGCTACATGAAAGTGGAAAAGGGTAAAAGAAAAATGGCTGGGATACGAAAATGACTCAAAGTTTGGTTATATAGCTTTAATTTGTATAGTATAACTTTTTAGTATTGGTTGTCGTACCGATTTATATTCATGCTCTTCAATATTCCAAAAGTGGTTTCTTCTCGAATCTTATCGTCTTTAAAATCTGGCTGTAGTGATGAAAGATAAGATGGTACCACCAATTCATCTCCTGCACTTTTTAAATTTTGAGATTTAAACGAGTTTATTTTTTAATTTTTTAAATATTTTGAATTGTCAATTTTTATAGTACTTTTTAAGTAGTTTATAAATATATAAATTTCATTTAAAAAGAATTTGAAGATTTTGTGCGCAAATTCCTGATCAAACTTAATCTGTTTAATTCTAGAAAAAAGAAAAGTACCACGTAAATTGAAACAGAGGAAATATTCTTTTTTAGAGAAATAAGATAGTGATATCTAAACTAATTAGATTCAAGCTAGTTAAATAAAGTTGATGGCATTCTTCTTTTATCAGTTTTCTCTTGTAATTTCAAGCAATATATGTATCCTTTTACACTAAATGGTTTTCTGAGACTATAAATACTGTCTATCCTTTTAACCAAATGCAGTTTGCTGTGCACATTTAAGCATCGTAATTTAAATGCATGTTGTTTTGCAAATTTATCACTTTGTTATAGATCTTTATTTTTCATTTTGCAGTATGTTCTTTTTCTTTTCTTTAACTGTTTTGACTTTTTATTGGAACAATCAAAAAAGACATATCAATAAGAGTTGTAGTTGAATAAAACATTATTTATATCAAATTTTGTATCGTAATAGTATATGATAAGCGCAATAAAAAGAGTCTTTGCAAGCCATGGAATTCCAAGTGAGTAATTAGAGCTAGAGAAAACGTATTGAAAGGTGCAGTAGACTGGACTATATTTGTATGAGCAGAAAAAAAAACGTTTACAATTTCTGAGAAACACACGTTAATCAGTTATTAAATATGATAGACCATATTCATGAATGACCACCTAACGTTTCACACCAGTTTTCATTTTGACACTTCAACTAAGACTTGTACGTATTGTATACACATGCAAGATGCGTCTATTGATATTTTCAAGGAGAAGTTTTATTTTGAGTGAGACAGGAACACCTATAATTATTAGACCAAGTGGAGAAGTGGACTCCTTCAAATTAAAACTCCACGGAAACAAAACGAAAACCATTCAGGGAGGGATCCAGCTTGTCAGGTAAGGGTTCACACCATTCAGGGACGGATCCAGCTTGTCAGGTAAGGGTTCACAGGAACCCAGTAGCTTTTGCTCAAATTCTATATATCTATAAAATTATTCACTTAATATTTGACTGTAAACCTATTTATTAGTATAAACCTATGTATTATTGTTTATTAACTTGAAATTGTTGGACGGACCCATAAACTTTCTTATATCCTCTCTGATTTTTTTGTTGAAGCTGATTGATCTGGATACCCTACTCATATGCGTTGATACAAACTTCATCAGCTTCATCTTTACAGCTTTATTGCTGCTTTGAGTTTCTCCTTTGGTGATTCAAATCCAAAATCTTAGGGTTAGAGGTGAGGAGTGATTACCATTCGAGCAACTCCCTCTTGATGAAATGGTGGCAGATCAACATCTGATTTTTCTTTGGAATTGACTAAGTGACTAAGAATTTATTGAATTCTAACAACTCTTATGTATGTATACAGGACTCAGGAGTAGATGAGAACAAGCCAACAAGGTTGGAAATTTTGGGCCTACTTGTTCTTCTTTGAATATGATTTCAGAAAAGAAATTCAACTCATATAGTCATATTTACTTGTATCCTCTTATTTTTCAACCTATGTTTTTGTAGAAGATTGTGGAATCGGCCGGGACCCTGTAATTGATTATGTTTGAAGTGTAATTAGTTAATCACGTGACTGCAATTAGTTAGAAATCAGTCTAAATATATAGCAGTTCCATTAGTGTAATAACTAATACATATGAAACAAGTTGGAATTTTGTATGAAGCACACAAACCATTAATAAATATCAACCTCATGAATTCTAGACTAACTAGAGTTAGGAACAAACAACAAACTAATTCACAACACTCAGGAAAGAAGGGTATTATGTCTAAGGATGTTAACGAGGGGATAACTCAGTTATCGATGCCTCATTATGTGATGAACTAATAGATTTACTTTTGGCTAATTCTCTAGGTCCTGATGATCTTGAATTGTATTCTTGAGTAAGTGAGATCCCTGAAGTAATATCGTTGTGTGTATAGTATGCAGGCCCTGAAGGCAGGGGAAGATTCAAGGATAGGCTACTGAGCATGAGAACTACTGCAGCCATGGTTGGTCTATCAGAAATATTTTCTTGAACGCACAGTAATGCTATGTGAATGCATCTCATTATGTCACGAGCCATTCCTGAGCTTCCCCTCAACATGGGGTCTATCAAATTTGTAGTTGTTTCTTCGCGCCAGTTCATCCAAGCCTGTCACATTTTAATTCAGAGTTTGGAATCTTACATTGATTATGTAAAAGAATTTGATGCATAAGGATGGTGTCCCACCTAGTTCGGCATTCAGGGGTATTTGATTAATTAACTTGGTTACTTACATTGCTTAGTAGGTCTTCCACTGATTCTCCATTTCTGAAACAAGTGTTCTTTTGGCCACTTATAATTTCAAGGACTAGTACTCCAAAGCTAAAAACATCTGATTTGACTGAGAATTGCCCGTGCATTGCATACTCCGGTGCCATATATCCACTGCAAAGAGAACATTAAATAACAAGATTTTTCTAGCAATCGGTATCTTAATTGAGGTGCAAAACAAAAATGAGATTACGTTCCTGAAGCAACTAGATAACAAACTAAAACTCATCTTACACATTCTAGTAATTTCAAGGAATCATTTCTCTTACGAGTAGTATTGAGGTTTTGGTTCTTGCTTGTTAAATGGTTAATGAATCCTTCCGAACCATATGAAATTAAACAGTCTTATCTAATGAGAGTTGTATATCTTACTAGGTCCCAACAATTCTGGTTGTGCTGCCTTGAGTTTCATCCAGCGTAAACAACCTTGCCATGCCAAAGTCTGAGATTTTAGGATTCATTTCTGCATCGAGTAGAACATTACTAGCTTTGAGATCACGATGAATGATCCGAAGCCTAGAATCCTCATGAAGATAAAGGATCCCCTTAGCAACGCCTCCTATAATTTTGGATCTCTTTTCCCAATTCAATTGCTTACGTTTATCTGGATCTGTGTTACCGTTGGACAAATGTTAAACGAAGAGCATACATTATTAATGCTCAAGCACCATATCTTATAAAAGATTTAGCTTATATATATGAAAAGTGTAGAAGAATTACACTATCAAGTTAATTAAATGTTAAACAATACATACCATATAAAAATTGGTCAAGGCTTGCATTAGGAACAAATTCATAGACAAGAAGTCTCTCTGTTCCATCGAAACAAAATCCTTGCAATCTAACCAAATTCCTATGTTGAAGCCTTGCAACCAACAAGACCTCGTTTTTGAATTCTAGATCTCCTTGGCCTGAATCTACTGACAATCTTTTGACTGCTACTTCTAGTCCATTTGAAAGCACACCCTGAAGCATATCATAACAAGTGGAAATTATGAATTTGAAGTGAAACTAACTCTTGTACATTATTTTTTTTGGATACTATCGCGTTATTATGCAACAATTAGGACTAATCACCTTGTACACAGGACCAAATCCACCTTCTCCCAACTTATTAGAACTTGAGAAGTTATCTGTTGCTGCTCTAATTGTAGAGAGATCAAACTGCAAGAATTCTGCAGTAATATCAATATCGTCACATGTCTACCTTTGTCAACATAGCAGTTTAAAACAAATCAGTAAAGCATAGATTTAGAAATCAACTTTCCTTAATCATTATCTATTAACAAACCACTCTTACTCTGAATTTTGTGCATAAGCTTCCTCTTTCTCATCTTCATCAAGATGACAAAAGTAGAAAGCATAAGAATTATCGTTGCAACAGTTGACACAACAATGATAATGACTATTCTAGCAGATTTATCCTCCTTTACTGCAAAGGCGCTCCGACCTAGCATCAATCTAATTAGTAATAAATTCTAGTATTTATTAAATATCAGCTAAAAAGTTATATAAGGCCAGTTAATCCTCTTCTTTACACAATATAGTAATCACCTGGTGGTGGAGAATGAGATTGGACAGCCACCTGTTTGAAGAAGCGATAACTCTGATAACGGAAGTTGCACCTAGGTCCTATTTGTCTACTGCATCTATTGCCATTACAGGGACAAGTAGCCATAGCTCCATAAGCATTCGTTAAGCAATCGGAGCAATCCTGAGGAGATAAATCAGGAGTACATTGCACGAGTGCATATATAGTCTGATCATTTGGATCCGTGGCACTACCAGTGGCATATTTGCGAAGAGGATCACCATTTGCAGCTTCCCCTCGTAATCTATCCACTAATTTCTGGAGCTCCCGGTTAAACTCTTCGGGTTTAGAGGCATTTCCAGAATCCCACATGTAGAGCAGAGGATCATTCGACGAGGTACCAATGATTGATCGAGAAGTATACTGTAACATACAGTCATCATACCCACCAAAAGCTTCTTTCTGTTCTGGACATGACCGTACAAGCTTATGAACAGTGTTATTGACACAGTTGCGACATTCTTGCAGCTCCACATCTCCTCTACAGAGCACAATAGCACTGACTATGTCGGTGTTTCGGCCAATGGAAGTGTTGTAGAAACCATATTCATCCATATTTGAAGAAAGGGAGGAAAGGAGTGTGTTAAGATTGCTCTGGTATGCACTATTTTGAGTGTAGTTACCATTGAGACCACAATCGGAGAATAGTAAATCAGGCTGAGCTATGATGAGGCAGTGAAAATAAATATGAAAAATAAGAAAAATTTGCAATTTCTGTTGATTAGCCATGGAAGGTAAGCTTAATCAGAACTAAGATATTTTAAATAAGGTTTGATAGAATGTTTGGCTGCAATTGATCCGTGCTTATAGTAGGGGTGTCAAAACAAATTGTACTGATGAGTTAATAAAGAGTTGGGGTCTGAAATATGTAGGTAAAATATGTGTCATAAATTATAATCCAATCCATTCAATATATGTAAAAAAAATTCATTTACCTTGGTTATTATATAAAATATCTTTTTATATTTATAATTTTTTTCATCGATTAAATTGAGCTACATATCACTTTAATTTTTAGATGATATGGAAATGAGTTAGGCTAAAAATGTTTTGACGTTAGAAGTAGGAAGTCAATCAACTCTTGACGTAGGTGTTCTCTTTGGCCGACGATGACAAGTTTGACTTTTAGACAACACATCGAAATGGTGGGAAATTTCCACTTATTTACACGCTTATTTGATCTTTTCTTTTCTTTTTACAATTTTATACTCTCTCCCTATTTACTTACTTGTTAATTTTTTTTTTATAGTTTTCATTAATTACTTATTTTTTTTGACAAATAAAAAAAATAATTCTTTTACCTATTATATTCTCAATTAATAACTTTGAATAAAAAATTAAAATTTCTTATCTTTAGTTTTTAGTACATTTATTTTATAATTAATAAGGATAAAATGGTAAACTCATTATATCAATAATTATTTTCTTATTCAATAAATGTGTCAATTCCAAAGTATGCAAGTAATTAGGGACAGAGAAACAATATATACACCGGGATGAATTTTAACTTCTAGAATTAGCTATCTCATAGAAAAATCTACACGGCTTGTACTTGATACAAAAATATATAAAGATATACATATAAAATCATATCATCTTTATTTATTTAATAACCGCAAAGCCTTGAAGTGAAAATTTAAAGACTGAAATATCCATTAGATATTGAGTTCCTTTAACCCTTCAAGCACTCATTATTTTAAGAACTTTAAGTGAACACAATGAATGGACAGCTTTTAGTAATTCAATCTATTAGTAAGATAAATACCTTTGATTTTTTTAAATAGTGCATGTAATAAGGCTCAAGGGTGAAATACCTAATTATGAAGAACTAAAGAGTCGGACGTTATACCTTTACCATGCATTAAACTTTTTCAAAATTAGTGCACAAGTACATAAAATATACTTTTATATGAATATAATATAATTATTAATCATGCTTGGTAAAACTAAATAACATCATATTATATTAAAAATAAAGAATATCCAGGAAAAAAAAAGTATAGAACATTCATACGTATCTTCTCTCTTATATAACCGTAATTGAGAAAAGTAGTAAAAATATATCTAAATTTGGCATAAATTATTACTTTCATTTTGAAATGTGCCTAGTAAAGTACCGGTAGACTTGAGTATATGAATATAAAAATGATCTCGATCTGTTGCAAGGGTGGCACATCAGCATTTGATTTGGTTTGGAATTGACTTAGAATTTATGGAGTTCTAACAACTCTTGTGTATGTTATGTATATTGGACTAAGGCAACAAGGTTAGAAATTTTGGGCCTAATTGTTCTTCTTTGAATATGATTGAACTGATCCTTGTATTATATTTTCGTTTTCTGCTTGTACGTTTTTGTAGAAGATAGTGGAAGCGGCCAGAACCCTGTAACAAGTGTAACTAGTTAGTTACATAACTGCAATTATATTAGTATAGAAACCATCACTGTCTATGTTACGTGAAAGAGAGGAGAGAAGTGTGTTAAGGTTTGTGTGGTATGAGCCATTTGGAGGGTACAATTGAAAAAGTGAAATTAGGCTGTGCTATGGTGAGGTAGAATTGGAATATTAGAATGATCAGCCATTTCAACAAACCCATAGCTGTTTGCCCAATCTTGATTAGCGTATTTGAGACTTCTTAAATACAAGTTATGACTTCAGTTTCTCAAGTGTACATAATCTCTTTACTTTTTGGGAGATTGACTCAGTCGTTTATGATGTCAAGTGGAAACTTCAAAATATAAAAGTCAGAAGATTAAAGCATTGAAAAGGATGGGAGTAAATAAGGGTGATAGCTGCTTTGAATTTCTTTAGGTTTGAAAATTTTTCTTTTAGTATGAACTTCCATCAACTTTTGACTTGGTCTTTTTTTTTTTTGGAATTGAATGAGAACAAGCCAGCAAGAACGGGAAATTTTATCTGGTACTTATTCTCTTTGAATTATCTGATTCTAGAAAACGAAATCCAACTTATTTGTATCTATTTCTTTTTCCTTGTATTTCAAACTTCACTACATGCTATTTTGACATGTACGTATCTCAGAGAAAACATATTAACTTCTTAAAAGGGATTAAAATTAAATTGACAAAGCAATTAATAATGGAAGCTGTCAAGCAGCGCAAACAATGTTCACTTTCTTAATGTTAATACTCTCTCACTCCCATATTAATTCATCAGTTTCCTTTTTATCCGTGTATTAAGAAATCATAAATAAGAGGATAGTTTTATCAATTTATTCCCTTAAAGAACTTCTTTGAAACTTTACAAACACGTCTGAACACTTTCAAAAATAATTAATTGCAAGGGTATTATGGGAAAAAATCAATTAATATTTTCTTAATTTAGTAAGGTGATCAACTAATATGAGACAATTATTCTTAATATGATGAAAAGTACCATGTGTTGACATCCTTTGAATGGGAGCAACGTCGCGGTGACTCAATTAAAAAAGAATTTAGTTTAAAAGAATTTTAAAACGAATAAAAAGAGTTAAAAGGGGTAAAATGAGTTTAAAAGGATTAAAGGAGTCTCCACCTAATTTTTAGGAAAACTAGGAAACCAATTAATAATCTAAAAGATAATCTACGAAACCAATTTGATTTCTAGATAAAGGGTTCAAGTTATTCCGAAGGGAAGGGGTTAGGCACCCTTCAAAATTTATAATTGTGGTTCTCGACTTAGTTCATTCTTTTCAAATTGAGGAGGAGAATAAAATAATGTACAAATATAATAAAGATGCAATATACATAATAAAATAAAATAATAATATCGGCCTAAGATTTGCCTAACATCAATATATACAAAATAATGAATTGAAAAATATAATTCGAACTCCTTTCGAATAGCTTCAACGAAGCAAGTCTTGGGATACCTATAAACACACTTAGTAAAAGTGTAAGTAATAAATAAATATGAATAAAATTGAATATATGAAATACTAACTTAAAAATAAAAATCCGTCTTATTAACATGGGGAGACCTTGAAAATTGACGATAATCTCTTCATCGGCCAATTTAACAAATAAAAATATATGAACTTAAATTAAATTTTCGTCTTTTAAAATAAGAAGGCCTCGAAACCGGACGGAGAAATTTTTCATTGAGCATTCTCAACTTATAAAAAAGTCATTAAACTAATGCAAATCAATTTAAAGGAAAATGCAATAACCAAATGATAACGGCATAACAAATTGTAATTATAATAATACTAACTAACACCACTGCTGGACATTAAATATTGCTCTTAGACTAACTAAAATAGATTAAGAATAAAGGCTAAATTAGTACACACAAAGTCATAAAAGAAATAGAAAAAGTAACACACTAAATATAGCAAATAAGAAAGATACAATAATAACATAACAGTGACAATATTAACAAAAATGTTTGATGAAAAATAAGCCAAATAAGTTAGTGGTAATCAATTAAAGGAGAAAAATAACGTTGATTGAGAGCCTGTTTGGCTCAGCTTAAAAGCTGGTCAAACTGACTTAAAAGCTGGTTTTTGACTTATTTAACTGTTTGGCAATACTCAAAATAACTTATTTTAAGTTAAAAAAAACTTATTTTAAGCCAAAAGTTAAAAGCTGGGGTAGGGGTGCTTTTTTTTTCCAGCTTATAAGCTGTTTTAAGTTGACCACATTTTTACCTTTTTGCCCTTAATATTTTTATACAATCTCCAAATTACCCACATAACCCTAACATCTCTTTCTTCTATTTTTCCCTTTTCA
>NC_028638.1:47981265-48022314 GCF_001406875.1 Solanum pennellii
TTGTGGAAGAATCTAGAAAACTTCCTGTGATGTCTGTTTGCTCATCTACTGAAAATACAAGTGTGTTGAATAATGGTGCATCTCTTAAGAATGATGTGGATTTGCTGTGGCATAACAGACTTGGCCATGTACCCTTTGTAAAAATGAAAACCATACCTACTATTCCAGTTAAGTTTTCTAGTAGACAGCCCTTCACTTGCACCATATGTCCTATGGCAAGGCAAACCAGACTACCATTCACCCACAGTACAACTCATTCTAAGAGTATATTTGACCTTCTTCACATTGATTTGTGGGGTCCTTACCATGTTCCTACATATGACAATTGTAAATATTTTATCACCCTTGTAGATGACTATAGTAGAGCTACTTGGACATATTTGTTGAGCACCAAAAGTAATGCCATACAGGTTCTTCAAACCTTTATCAATATGATAGAAAATCAGTTCCAAACAACTGTAAAGTGTATCAGATCAGACAATGGGTTAGAGTTCAACAACAATGAAACACTTAAGTTTTTCCAAGCTAAAGGCATTACACATCAGAGAAGCTGTCCTTACACTCCACAGCAGAATAGCATAGTAGAAAGAAAACACAGATACTTGCTTGAAACTGCTAGAGCACTTCTTTTCCAATCCAAGTTACCAACTAAGTACTGGGGTGACTGCATTCTCACATCTACATACCTCATTAACAGACTTCCATCCATTTTCCTTCAAAATAAATGTCCTTATGAGATGTTATATAAAGAGAAACCAAAATATAGTCAATTAAGATCCTTTGGATGTCTATGTTATCCCACATTGCCTAGAGTTCACAGAGACAAACTAGAGCCAAGAACCACCCCCCATATCTTTATAGGATATCCATCTGGAATCAAAGGGTACAAGGTAATGAGTCTTGTCACAAAGAAAATACAAATCTCTAGAGATGTAATTTTTCATGAAGGCATATTTCCTTTTTCTTTATCTTCAGAAAATAGTAATTTTCCTTCTATTGCAAAAACTCATTCTACTGATTTCTCTGAACCTTGTGATGCATTGTTAAATAATCATTTAGATGTAATTGATGATCATCCAACTCTGTCTCCTAATCCTCAGCCTGTACATTCACCACCAACACAAACTACACCAATCCCACATATACCACAGAGAAAATCCAATAGAGAAACTAAGATACCTTGTCATTTAAAGGACTATGTCTTATCACTTCCCAACCTAAAGAACAACTCTGTTTCCAATACCATTCCTAATGCCAACCAAAGTAGCCTGATATCTAATGCATTGCTCAGTAAACACACCAGTTCTGATGTCACTGTTTCTAAAAATCAAGTCTTGGTTAAAAACATTTGTTGTGATAGTGAACCATATTCCTATGAAGAAGCAGCATTAAGTCCTGCATGGCAAAAGGCAATGGAACAAGAATTTGATGCTTTACATGCAAACAGAACTTGGGATTTGGTTAAACTGCCTATGAACAAACAAACTATTGGTTGTAAATGGGTTTACAAAGTGAAACATAAAGCTGATGGCAGTGTTGAGAGATTCAAGGCTAGATTGGTGGTTAAGGGATACACACAAAAGGCTGGAATAGACTACACAGAAACATATTCACCTGTTGTCAAGATGACTACTGTGAGAACATTGATAGCATGTGCTGTGAAGAAAGGCTGGAAAATGTTTCAACTTGATGTCAATAATGCATTTCTGCATGGTGATTTAAATGAAGAGGTGTATATGACAATACCTCAAGGTCTTGATGTGGGTGAGCCAGGCTTAGTTTGCAAGCTTAACAAGTCTTTATATGGGCTTAAACAAGCCAGCAGACAGTGGTATGCCAAGTTGACTGAGGCACTGTCTCTTAGAGGATATACACATTCACACTATGATTACTCCTTGTTTTACAAGAAGTCCAATTCACTGGTAGTGTTTGTGGCAGTTTATGTTGATGATATAGTCTTGACAGGCACAGATTCCACTGAGATCACTCAACTAAAGCTATACCTTGATGAGACATTCAAGATTAAAGACCTTGGTAGGCTTCATTATTTTTTAGGTATGGAGATACTTGACACTGCAGGAGGAGTTCTTATCTCACAAAGGAAATTTGCACTAGATTTATTGAAGGAGTATGATTGTTTCAGATACACAGCTTTATCATCACCCCTTGATCCAAATGTTAAGCTCAAAGCCAAGGAAGGAAGTCCACTACATGATCCTACCTATTATAGGAAGCTTGTGGGAAAACTAAATTTCCTTACTAATACCAGAATGGATATTTCTTTCAGTGTTCAACAACTGAGCCAGTTCATGCAAGACCCCAGAATTCCTCACTTACAAGCAGCCTTCCACTTACTCAGGTATATAAAACAAGATCCTACACTGGGAATCTACTTATCAAAGGATCCTAACTGTGTTATGAAGGCATATTGTGATTCAGATTGGGCTACATGTCCAGATTCTAGGAGATCAGTAAGTGGATTCTTGGTATTACTTGGAGATAGTCCTATCAGCTGGAAATCAAAGAAGCAGGAAACTATATCACTATCATCTGCAGAGGCTGAGTACAGGTCACTCAGGAAGGTGGTAGGTGAGTTAGTATGGCTACACAGGCTGATCAATGAGCTGACAATACCTCACTCTTCTCCCATAGCTGTATATTGCGACAGTCAAGCTGCCATACACATAGCACATAACCCTGTGTTCCATGAAAGAACTAAACATATTGAAGTTGATTGCCATTTTGTACGCAACAAGTTGCAGGAAGGGCTCATTTCAATTCAACATGTAACCACAAATGAACAATTGGCAGACATTTTTACTAAGTCTCTCACTGGCATTAAACATGCTGCAATTCTGAGCAAGTTGGCTGTAAAGTCCTTACCTCCAACTTGAGGAGGGGTATTGAGAATTATATCCACTAAATAGCAGAGTTAGTTAATATTTCTTGTTAGTTGCTGTTCATGTAATTAGTTAGCTGTCATATTGTTAGTTAGTAGTCACATGGTTAGTTAGTTAGTTGGTTAATCACATGTTTTCTCCTTCTTTAATTAGTCTAGAATCTTCCAAGTTATACGTATATAATGAAGGAGTTGTAGATGAAATAACAAGGGATTTTTGGCATGAAATATATTGAAATTCTGTTCTTCTTCTTCCTCTCTACAATGGCTGTTTCTCCATTGTTTCAGTGAAGCCATTATGGTGGTTAACTCACTGCATCAGTGAGTTCTTATTAATAAACAAAGACGGAAGACACATAATTTAGACATGAAAAAATTAATCACAACTAAGTATGATATATAACAAATCACACCAAACAAAAAATTAAAAGAAAATGGTTGAAACATTTGAAACAATATACGGTAAAAATGGAACAAAAGCAAGGTAGTCATGGTTAACAGAGACAAAACAATTTTACCTTTTCTCCAGCAGAAATCGGAGATGGAGCTCGTTGCTCAGTTGTTGCTGGGAGAGGCAGCGAATTTCAGGTGGATTTGGTTGAATTCCGGCGTAGTTGTTGTTGAGGAAGATGGAGAGGGTGAAGGAGATGTCGCCCACCATAGTTTTGATGAAATACGTGCAAAATGGAGGAGAATCGTGAAAGGGGAGAGGGGAGAGGAGAGGCACCGAGTTTGGTTCATTGTTTAGCTTCGATTCATCGGAACTTTGAGCCCCTTGTCGGAGTGACTCGTTGCAGCAAACAAAAGAGGAAACGAGGGTGGGGTTTTTCCATTGATCTGGCGGTCTGTGGTGATGCGATGTGATGTGCTTTTGGTGGTTTTGGGTGGTCTGAAAGGTCATTTCCGCTGGTTGTTGAGTTGCAAAACCATGCTGAAATTCATGGTCATTGTTGTTGTTATTCACTGGTTCGAAATTTGGTGGCGATTTGGGGTTGTTCCAGCCAAGGTTCTGGCCGGGGTTTTGGTCGGAAGAGAGAAAGAATCGCAAAGGGGGTTTGGTGGTATGGTTGTGTTCTTGGAGAAAAGAATAGGCAGTGAAACGAGAAAAAAAGAGAAGAGGGGTGGGTCAACCAGTGGGGTATCATTTTGGTGGTGACTGGTTGGAGCTCCGGCAAAAGTTTGCCGGAGAAAGATAATAAACTATAGAAAAAAATTTGAAAATTGAACCCCCAAATTCTAAAATTAATATCACAAAAAACCTAATGGACCAATTATTTCATATATAGGGACTTGAAAACTATGAATCCAAGTTATGGGCTTGAGGTTGTGACCAAAAATTGTCGATTAGTAAAATATATGTGTGTGTAAATTGTATTCGAATTTAATGATTTTTTAGACTGTGCATAATATCAAAATGAATATTAATAATGTAACAGAAAAAAAATGAATATGAAAAAATGTAATAAACATAATCAATTACATATAAAAAAAATGCAATTTAACAGAAATAATGATTTTATAAAAATAAACAAATATTTGAAGGTCTGACTGTGACAAAATAATTTAAATATAAGAATCAATAAAAATTCTAATACTTTGAGAAAGGCGATAATTATCAACAAATTTCATTAAAATGACAAAAATATGTATTTTGAACTATTAAAATAAAATACTCAAACAAATGAAAGTTTGAAGAAATAACATATAATAGATACTACTTAACTACATTCACAAAAGGGAAAAACTGTCCAACTCCTATCATCTTGGATCTAACTCACTTATGGACATCTCATTTTTTGATAAGCAAATTGATTTACTTTTGTCTGGTCGATTAGATTCTGATATTACTCTTGATTTGTTTTGTTGAATAGGTGACATATTTGGGCTAACATCAATTTGCATATAATATCCGGGCTTTGAAGGCACTGAAAGAGCCAGAGAGAGACTACTGAGCATGAGAACTACTGCAGCCATAGTTGGTCTATCAGCAACATTTTCCTGAACGCACAATAAGGCTATGTGGATGCATCTCGTTATGTCAGAAACCAGTCCCGAGCTTCCCCTCAACATGGGATCTACTAAATTTGATGTTGTTCCTTCGCGCCAATTCCTCCAAGCCTGTGACAGTTAAATTTAAGAATTTTAACACTAATAGTGTGTAATAATTGACAAGCAACTGACCCTGACAAATTTGAAATTGAAAAGTAAAGCTGATTAATCGGCTTGATTACTACTTACGTAGCTTAGGAGGTTTCCCACATATTCTCCATTTCTGAAACAAGTGTTTCTTTGGCCACCTAAAATTTCCAGGACTAATACTCCAAAGCTAAAAACATCTGATTTGACTGACATTTTCCCCTGCATTGCATACTCTGGAGCCATATATCCACTGCAAAGCCAAAACAGCAATTACATAACATTTGGCAACTTAGATATGATTCAGTTGTTTAATTTTTTGTTCGGCGTATATATTTTGTTTTTTCTTCAACAGACGTAAGGTAAAAAGGCTAAAAAAAACTCATTTCTGGGGTTTGGTAGTGCAAATAGTGGGATCAGCATAACTGAATAACCTGTCACAACAGGGAACTACTTGATGTTAAAAGCCAGAACTACATATTCCGTTATAAGACATTTTCTAATAGAATTAGGAGGTACAGTGGTGAAATGTTGTGCTGCAAATTGGGTATTTATGAACAATCTATCTAATGTGAGATATAAAACTTACTACGTCCCAGCAATATTGTTTGTGATTCCTTGAGATTCATCCATTGCAAATAACCTTGCCATGCCAAAGTCAGCGATTTTAGGATTCATTTCTGCATCTAGTAGAACATTACTAGCTTTGAGATCACGATGAATGATCCGAAGCCTAGAATCCTCATGAAGATAAAGGATCCCCCGAGCAACGCCTCCAATGATTTTGGATCTCCTTTCCCAATCCAGTTCCCTACGTTTAACTGGATCTGTGTTCCCATTGGACAAATGTTAAACGTAGAGCACTTATAAAAGATTTAACTTCTATATTTGGACAGTATATATAGAAGAATTACACTATCAAGTAAAATAAATGTACAACAATACCTACCAAATAAAAAGTGGTCAAGGCTTGCATTGGGAACAAATTCATAGACGAGAAGTCTCTCTGTTCCATCAAAGCAAAATCCGAGTAACCTAACCAAATTCCTGTGTTCAAGCCTGGCCACCAATAAGACCTCGTTTTTGAATTCTAGATCTCCTTGGCTTGAATCTATTGACAATCTTTTCACTGCTACTTCTTGTCCATTTGGAAGCTTACCCTGAAACATAATATGAGAACAAGTTGAAAGGTTATGAATTATAACTAAGTAGTATTGTTCCTTCAACTAGGTTGTTATGCAACACGGTCCTCATTTGTATACACTGACAGTTTAAAGAGTCGTTACAACCTAAATAACTCTCACCTTGTACACAGGACCAAATCCACCTTGCCCCAACTTATTAGCATCTAAGAAGTTATCCGTTGCTGCACTAATTGCTGAAAAATCATATTGCAAAGATTCTGCAACACTATCATCTTCCATAGATAGACCTTCAACAACTAGATGCAATAGCAAAGAACAAATTAGTGAAAAATGGTCTTCTAAGTAAAATTCAATTTTCCTTGATCATTGCAGGTTAATAAACCACACTTACTCTCTCTTCTGGTCACCAACTTCCTCTTTCGCCTCCTCATCAAGATAACAGAAATACAACCAATAAGAATAACAATTGTGACAATGGGTACAAGAATAATGATGACAGTTTGTGCGGTTTTGTCATCCTTTCCTACAAAAATGCTTCAAATTAGTATAACAAGCACAACAGAGTATAGAACTAAAGTTTATAGTCCACTATTCAGTTACTCATGCTAATTACTCTATAATCTGGACCTAAAGATGTTGAACTTGAACATGTCCCCGGCCTGAAGCCGAATACGAATATGAAGTGACTAACAAGATAATTCCACAAAGCTTTCAAATACCTGCTGGTGGTGGTGGCAATAAGGCTGGCTCCGGCGGTGACAATAAGGGTGGCGGAGCTTCAGTCAATAATGATTCATTGAAGAATGAGTAAGGTTCATACCGAACAATGCAGCTGGGCATCAAATGATAGTTTCCTCTCTTTGCATAACATTCACAGTCAGGTAAACTTGAATAGACAGCACTTAAACAATCGTAGCAGCCTTGAGCTGATAAATCGGATGTGCACTGTACAAGTGCATGTATTTTCTGAAAATCAGGGGCATCGAAAACATTAGCAGCAAACTTGTGCTTTCCACCCGCTGAAGCTCCAGTTCGTAAGCTTGTCAATACAGGTGTCAGATACTGGTTGAAAAATAATTTGGGGTCCGAGAAATCCCTGTTGTAATAATAAGTATATCGGGGGTCGGTTGACATGGTGCCTATGAAGGACTCATTTGAATATCTTATGAGACACATATCATAAATGCCAAAGGCTGATTTCTTGGAAGGACATTTCTCTAAAATCAAGCGAGTAGCATTATTTATACAGCTGCGGCATGTTTGTAGTTCAACATCTGCCCTACATTGCGCGATGGCACTAACCCTGTTCTGATCTTGGCCTACGGTAGCATTATAGAAGCCATCACTGTCTATGTTACGTGAAAGAGAGGAGAGAAGTGTGTTAAGGTTAGTGTGGTATGTACCATTTGGAGGGTACTCTGTCACATTACCTTCACAGGGCGATTGAAAAGTGAAATTAGGTTGTGCTATGGTGACGTAGAATTGGAAAATTAGAACGATCAGCGATTTCAAGAAACCCATATCTGTTTGCCCAGTATAATCTCAATTAGCGTGTTTGAGACTCTATAAATACAAGTTATCACTCCAATTTTTCAAGTGTTCACAATCTCTTTATTTTTTGTAAGATTGACTCAGTCGTCTATGATGTCAAGTGGAAAATTCAAAATATAAAAGGCAGAAAATTAAGCATTGAAAATGATGGGAGTAAATAGAGCGATAGCTACTTTGAATTTCTTTAGGTTTGAATTTCCATGTACTCCAAATAAAATTTCGTGTCACCTAAGATGACATCAACTTTTGACTTGGTCTTTTTTTTTTTTTTTAATTTTGGAATTTACAACTCTAACTTATGGACAGGAGTGGATGCGAAGAAGCCAGCAAGAACAGGAAATTATGGCTGTTACTTGTTCTTCTTTGAATTATATGATTCCAGAAAACAAAATTCAATTTATTTGTATCTATTTCTGTTTCCTTGTATTTTAAACTTCACCCCATGATTTTTCTTCTATTTTGACATGTACATATCTCAGAGAAAACATATTAACTTCTTAAAAGGGATTTAAATTAAATTGACAAAGGAATTAACAATGGAAGCTGCCAAGCAGCGCAAACAATGTCCACTTTCTTAATGTTAATACTCCCTCAGTCCCAGGTTAACTGAATAAGAGGATAGGTTTACTGATTTATCCCTTAAGAACTTCTTTGAAACTTTACAACAAGTCTGAGCACTTTCAAAAATAATTAATTGCAAGGGTATTATGGGAAAAACTAAATTAATATTTTCTTAATTTAGTAAGGTAATCAACTAATATGACGAAATTATTTTTAAAATGGTGAAATAGTACCATGTTACCATGTTCTTTTGTTATTAGGAGTTGCTAGTTGTATACATCTCCGTGAATATCCCCAAATTAAATCCTTAATCATAAATAATCTATCATTCTCAAACAAATGAAAGTTTGAAGAAATAACATATAATAGATACTACTAAACTACATTCACAAAAGGGAAAAAGTGTCCAACTCCTATCATCTTGGATCTAACTCACTTATTGACATCTCATTTTTTGATAAGCAAATTGATTTACTTTTGTCTGGTAGATTAGATTCTGATATTAATCTTGATTTGTATCCTTGAATAGGTGAAATATTTGGGCTAACATCAATTTGCATATAATATCCGGGCTTTGAAGGCACTGAAAGAGCCAGAGAGAGACTGCTGAGCATGAGAACTACTGCAGCCATAGTTGGTCTATCAGCAACATTTTCCTGAACGCACAATAAGGCTATGTGGATGCATCTCGTTATGTCAGAAACCAGTCCCGAGCTTCCCCTCAACATGGGATCTACTAAATTTGATGTTGTTCCTTCGCGCCAATTCCTCCAAGCCTGTGACGGTTAAATTTAAGAATTTTAACACTAACAGTGTAAAATAATTGACAAGCACCTGATCCTGACAAATTTGAAATTGAAACGTAAAGCTGATTAATCGGCTTGATTACTACTTACGTAGCTTAGGAGGTTTCCCACATATTCTCCATTTCTGAAACAAGTGTTTCTTTGGCCACCTAAAATTTCCAGGACTAATACTCCAAAGCTAAAAACATCTGATTTGACTGACATTTTCCCCTGCATTGCATACTCTGGAGCCATATATCCACTGCAAAACAAGAATTACATAACATTCCACAACTTAGAAATGATTCAATTGTTAAAGTTTTTTGTTACACATAGTTTGCATTCCTATAAACCGGACTTGCTAGGTCCTAGTCCAACAATATTGAAGCATTATTTCAAGGAATGATTTGCTTGTCTTGAGGCAGCTTTTAAATCTGATTAAATGGTTAAAATTCCTTCCCGGTGATATGAAAAAGTAGTAACAGTCTATATAATGCTGAGAGATGTAAAACTTACTAGGTCCCAACAATTCTGTTTGTGCTGCCTTGAGTTTCATCTAATTCAAATAGCCTTGCCATGCCAAAATCTGCAATTTTAGGATTCATTTCTGCATCTAGTAGAACATTACTTGCTTTGAGATCACGATGAATGATACGAAGTCTAGAATCCTCATGTAGATAAAGTATTCCCTTAGCAACGCCGCCTATGATTTTGGATCGCCTTTCCCAATCTAATTGCGTACGTTTAACTGGATCTGGGAACAAGTTGAAAAATATAATTATGAATTGAGCTTCACATCAAGTCAGTATGACTATAGGTTACTGCCTGTAACAAGTGGAATAATAAGGCAGATAGCTAGACGACAGTCAACATGTCATATTATACCGACAAAACATTAAGCAATACGTTATACATACCAAATAAAAAGTGGTCAAGGCTTGCATTGGGAACAAATTCATAGATAAGAAGTCTCTCTGTTCCATCGAAGCAAAACCCTAGTAACCTAACCAAATTCCTGTGTTGAAGTCTAGCAACCAACATGACCTCATTTTTGAATTCCAGATATCCTTGGCCAGAATCTGCTGACAATCTTTTCACTGCTACTTCTTGACTATTTGGAAGCTTACCCTGAAGCAGACGAGAGCGCAAATTGAAAAGTTATGAGTTGAACAAAGAGTCAGCTATATGATGTCAGTTAGTCACATTGTCCTTTTATGCATCAAGTAGGCAAAATCAGCAATCACCTTGTACACAGAACCAAATCCGCCCTGTCCCAATTTATTATCGCTTGAGAAGTTATCTGTTGCTTCTTGTGAAATTAGGTCTTAGGCCTAACTCACACCCCAAAAGCTAGCTCAAAGGGAGGAGGATTGCCCATGCCTTATAAAGAGTCCACCCATCTCATTAATCACCGATGTGGGACTTTTGTCTTTCTTTAACACTTCTCTAATTGTTGAAAAGTCACATTGAAAGGATTCTGCAGAGCTAATATCATCCCCATGTATACCTTCATCAAAGTAGTAGTAAAACATACAACAAAATTTCAGTGAAATACGGTCTTAACAGTTCAACATTCCTTAATTATTGCCTGTTAATAACCTATGCCTTACTCTGAATATTTTTCACTAGCTTCCTCCTTCGCCTCCTCATCATGATGAGAGAAATACAAAGAACAAGAATAGCAACTGTAACAGTTGACGCAACGACAATGATGATGGTTTGAGTTGTTTTATCATCCTTTCCTGCAGGAACTCTTCAAGTTTAGTATTGGTTAGGCTATACTTTGTTTTACTTTATTTGACCCTATTTCCTTTTTCTAAAATAATGATCACTTCATAAATTTGGAAACAATTTGGTTAAGCTTCTATTCTTAATAGTAACAAGATTATATTACATATTTTAATATCCCCAATTTTAGAAGTCTTCTTATCACATAAATGTTACAATATGATTTAAAAATATCCTTTTTCCTGTAAAAGCATGACTTAGCAATTTAAGAGTTGAATTGGCCAACAATTTCACATACCTGATGGTGGGTGTGGCAGTGGTGATGGAAGTGGGGGTGGTGATAAGGATGGCGGTAGCTGGTCGAAATGGGGTGTAGTTTCATACTGAAATTTGCAGCTGGGCATTCTAAATCTGAGACCAATCTTACCATAATATTCATAGTTAGTTAAAGTTCCATAGCCAGCGCTTAAGCATTTGATGCAACTTGCAGGTGATAAATCCGCAGTGCACTGTACAAGTGCATATATAGTCTGAAAAACAAGGGGACCCTCAGTACTATTAGCAGCATACTTGCGCTTACCACCCCGTGAAGCTTCACTTCGTAAACTTTCTAACAAGCTTGTTACATCTTCCATAAAATCATCGGGATTCGATGCATTTGCCCTGTTAAACGCAATGTTTTGCGGGTTTATTGACACGGTGCCTATGATGGACTCATTTGAATATCGTAACTGACAACTTTCATAATAACCAAATGCCGATTTCTTGTAAGGACAGATCTCTAAAATCTTACGAGTCGCATTACTTATACAATCACGGCATACCTGTAATTGTACATCCCCTCTACATTGCGCGACGACACTAATCGTGTCAGAGTTAAGGGCTATGGAAGTATTATAGAATCCAAAACTATCCATATTTCGTGAAACAGAGGAGAGGGTTGTGTTTAGGTTAGTGTCATATGCACTATTTGGGGAAAACTCAGTAATATTAGAATCTGCACATACATGAAAGTCGAATTCAGGTTGTGCTATGCTGAGATGAAAAATGTAATTAAATTGGAACATTACAAAGACCAGACATTTCAAGATACTCATAGCTCTCTTCACCATCTAATATGTCAGAGATAAGTGTATAAATAGAATTTCATGCTCAATTTTATTTATTTCAAAGGTTGAGTATGGACTTATTCGTTACTGAAAACGAATGGAGTGGAGAATTATGGAGAAAATATAAATTAGAGGTGGCTTTCTATACCTTGAAAATTTTCAAAAAAAAAAAAAAACGCGTTTCTGTGAAGGTTGTTTATTCCTCCGTTTCTTCCACCAAAAAGTCCTCCCATCAAACTCTTATTAATCAACAACTTTTCCAACACGTGCAAGTTTGTATAAATACTTAAAATGTTATAATTAGTGTGCGATATTTTGCACAGAAATTGAAGAGAAAATATACGTGCTTAGATTATAGTTGTAATTTAAATGTTCATTATGATTTGCAAAATATATCATGCCTTAAATTTTTTGGCTTTTTGCCTATTGAAAATAGTTTCGTATAATTTGTACATAAACTCAATCAACATATGTGTTTTTTGAATATCTAGTGGGTCGTAACTATTTCGTAGTGTACACCTATACGAAAATAGTTATTATCAGTGATAAAAAATAACACCTTCCTATTTAGTTGTCCACTTTAGAAGTGACACACATATTAAGACACCAATTATTATTATAAGTTAGTTATAATTTTATCTTAACTTAAAAGATTATGCAACTCCCCAAATATAATAAATGTATTTTCTGGTTCCAAAGAATATGTTTTACAACTTAGTAGTACTAAAAATTTTCTAAAATTAAATAAGGACATAGTAGGAAAAAATTGTTGTCCTTTCTTGATTTGTTAAAATGGAAAAGTAAATAGGGACAAAGGGAATAGTACTTTCTTTGTCTAACAATAGTTGTTCATTATTAACTTGCACATTTATTAAGAAATTATAAATAAAAAAGTAATTTTACCATATTACTGTTTGAATATAAAAAAATATAACGTCAATAGACAAATGACTATAATGATAAGAATAAATTAGAAAATAAATATAAAATTATCTATTAATTTCATAAAATAGATAAATATTACTGAATATCTTAAAATACTAATATAATGAACAATTATTATTAAACGAAAAAAAAAAGTAATTGATAAAGTGTTTTATTGATGTATATAAATCAACTAGTACACTTACCTCAGAAAGCATTGGTGTTATTTCAATTGGAACATTAGAAGGATGAGTCATTTCAAGCAACTCATAGCTGTGTTCCCCATTGTCTACGCAAAACTAAACTCGTCAAGCACAAGTTTATAAATAGAATGACTACAGAGTCAAAAAGACTCAAAATTCACTGCTCAATTTTATTACTTCATTTATTTTTGCTTATCCATTATACTATCTTGTCTATTATACTATCTTGAAATTTTTAATAATACGTATTCAGTTTATAAAAATGATGAATAATTTATATTTTTGGATCTATTTTATCTTCCTATTAAATTCTATTTATTTTTCAATATTTAAATAACTTACTCTCTCCGTCCGGAATTGCTTGTCTTGCGCTTTTCAAAAGTCAATTTGACTAATTTTCAAAGTTAAATTAGATCACATTAATTCGATATTTTAAACAAAAAAATTACATATTCTAAAACTATCTGAAAAGTACTATAACTTGCAATTTTCTGCATATTAATATGATGAAAAAATGCATCTTAAAATGCTAGTCAAAGTTTATATAGTTTGACTCTAAAAATAGAAACCATGACAAACAATATAGGACGGAGAGAGTATATTCAATGACAATAATATAGTAAAATTACTCTTATCATTTATTGCTTCTTAATAATATCTATAGTTATACCATTTTCAATCCAACGCCAAATTTTATACAATTTTGGTGTGTGAATAGTGTTACACCAAATTTGAGTAACCCTATGCATCACACCAATTCACTTTATTGAATATTTTAATTTTATTTCATCATACAAAACTTTTAATTAAATCTCTTATATATTTAATTATTTTTATGTAATATTTTTATAATATTAATTTAGATACAAAAGTTAGTTTTTTATAAATTAATTTTTCTATATATGACTTTTTTAAAAAGTTAAATTTATGTTAATTCTATTATAAATTATGATTGGATATAATTCCAATTAACCTTCACAAAAATTTTAAAAATGCAAACATACCAATATTTTTCAAAATTTTTTTTTTTGTGAAATAAAAAGAATAAATGATATAAAAAATAATATAATAATAATAAAGAGAGATAATTTCTTTTTTGTATAAAATTTTACGCATTAAAATTTAATATAAAATTGTGTTTGGATTGAAAATGCCCTCAGACCTAAGGAGTACAAGAATTGACTTGGTCACAAAACATGAAAAGTTAAAAACACTGAAAAAGACGGGAGTGGGAGGAGTTTTCTATGAGTTGAAACTTCCGAAGTAATTGACAAGTTTTGAAAAATAGATCAAAAGAACGAGTCTTTGCGAAGATACTTAATTATATCTTTTTTTTAATGGATGCCATCTCTATTTGATATTAGTTGAACACTTTTTATTTTATACATGATTTTTCTAATTTATTTCACAAAAAAAAAAATTCTTCAGAACTTTTAGAAATAAATATAGACACTATAAAAAAGAATTAATTGCAATGGTAATAAAAATAATAATTAATTAATAATTTTTTAATTTAATAAGGTAATCAACTAATATAAGACAACTATATTTGGTATTATGATTAACTAACAAGGGACAAAGAGAGTAATTCTATATCTATAAATAATGTCAATGCCACAATTAATCTTCAATTTCATTTTTTGTAAAAAATTACCTAGATAAAATAGAAGAGACAAAAATGTCATGTATCAACGCCACAATTAATTTTTCAATTGTATATAATATGAGAGATAAAAGTGTAGATTCTTAATTGCGGAAACTTATACCGTTAGACTATTGTTCTTGGTGATTTTAGACAGCATATAGATGCTTCAAGGCCAAATATAACAAATTCATAAACTTGTTAGGTTTTTTTCCTCATGTATCTTAAACTATGCTATTTTCCTATTGATTCATTAAATCACTCATAATTTGTTCTTTTTACACATTGTTGGTTGATATTGAACCAGATTTTGTGAGGAGTATTTACAGGGGATACATATATTGTTTGTACTTATTAGTCCATTGATAGTGAAAATATTTGAAAATACTTGTGTTGTACTTTTGGTCATTTGAACACATTAGAAAATAAATGAGACTTTGTCTTCATTCCTCCAACCAAAATCATTACGATATGAACACAATTGAAGACATTTACAATATAAAAGTCGATCAAAATCAGCCAACAATGTTTAAAAGGAACAAATTATGGATGATTCAATAGGAAAATGACGTAGTTGAGGTACGTAAGGGGAAAAACCCAACAAGTTTAGAAATCTGTTTATGGGTTCGGCGCAAGAACAAATACAGGTAGTTCCAATACTAGTTGAACTTATTTTACTAGTGTAATAATCATATCATCATATATTATATTAAAGGTGGAAAAGTTTTAGATTCAAAATTGAATTAGGAAAATGCCTTTCATTAATATTTTTAATTCAAAACTGCCTTTTACCAACTTTTAAAATTATTTTTAATTCAAAAATGTCTTTTATCAACTTCTAAATTAAAGCAATAATTATGATTTAACTACCGTTAATACATGATTAAATGTAATCCATTTACCATTTTCCATTTCTCAATGAACTTTAATTGTTAATCCAAACTACCCTTTAAAAGTTGAACAACAAAATTATCCTTTATTTTAAAGTAAAATTTCTACATATTTTTCCGAATGAATTAATTAAGAATATTTTTTATTCCAGATTATCATGGTCACTTTAAATTTGTGCTTAGGAAAATATTTCAAATGGTTGAGGATATTGAGTTAATGAATTTCTATTAAAAAATGTCAAAATATGGTTGTACTAATGATCAGTTTTGAAAGGCTTTTTAAATCATGCGTCGGAAAATTATACTATTTGTTTTCCGATGAATTATAGATATTGCATAGTGAATATGATGAACAAGGTCTCAAATTTAATGGAGTTCTTATGAAATGATAAATAAATATTGAAGTAAACAATTATGCCTTTTCATTTCCTATGGACGTTTCAATTTTATTTTAATTTTTTGGTTAAGTTTTATTTTTGAAGTAAACTATTATGCCTTTTCACTTCCTATGGACGTTGCAAATTTTTTGGTTTTTATTAAATCATCAAATTTAATAGACGATAAATTATCTTATATAAATGGACTTATAAGTCAAGAATATGATCATCATTGGAAAATATAATAGAGGAGTAATGTAAATGTATCAGATATGTTCATTTTCTGCTAAACTATTTTTAATACAGGTTTATTTATAGATTTATAATATTAAATTAAAAATATATTATAAGATTCTCCGAATAAATTCGAATGGATTGAAATTGTGATCTTTCTTTACTCTCTTTGGAACAATGTTTGATGCGTTATGTGTAATGTACATGTGGGTTTCTTTATTGGTAAATTTCTTTTTTGCGTTTCATCATTTTACAATATTTATGTATTTTTTTCATTTATTAATCAACTATGTATTAATATATTGATTTGTTTAACTTTTTCTTTTTTCAGTTTGTCTGATATGATAACATGTGACTTTATTACTTTTCAGGTTAATTGATTTGATATAATTAAGGAGTATTTTTTCTTTAACTTTCCTTCTATACATTTTCTTTTCATAATTTCTTTTTAGTTTGTAATTTTCTAATAAATTAGTACATAAAAAGATCATGTAAACGATTGTTGATTGGATTATACCAACTCGAGATATGAATTTTGTAGACACAATATGATAGAAGTACAATGCCTATTATCAACATGAGTTTGATATATAAATTTTATATAGTAGGTGGGCTGAAACATGCAACATACGTTTTGAGGACTAGTACAACTAATACATATGAAACAAGTTGCCTTTTATGCGGAGCACAAAAACCATTGATAAATCAATCTCAATTCAAAACTAACTAGAGTTGGAACAAATAACAAAAGTAGCTCAAAAAAGAGGGGTCTTATTATGTGTAAGGATATTAACGAGGGTATAACTCAGTTATGGATGCCTCATTACGTGACGAAGAAATAGATTTAGTTTTGGCTAATTCTCTAGGTTCTGACGATTTTGAATTGTGCTCTTTAATGAGTGAAATCTCTGGGCTAATATCATTGTATGCAGGCCCTGAAGGCACGGGTAGACTCAGAGAGAGGCTACTGAGCATGAGAACTACTGCAGCCACAGTTGGTCTATCACCAATATTTTCTTGAACGCATAATAAGGCAATGTGGATGTATCTCTTGATGTCACGAACCAGTCCTGAACTTCCCCTAAACATGGGGTCAATCAAATTTGCAGCTGTTCCTTCTTGCCAATTCGTCCATGCCTGCAATATTATAATTCAGAGTTTAAACTCTATACATCGACAATGTAAAAGAATTCGATGGTCCCAACTATTGAAATGTAGTTGATCAATTACTTACATAGCTTAAAAGGTCTTCCACAGATTCTCCATTTCTGAAACAAGTGTTCTTTTGTCCACTTAAAATTTCTAGGACTAGTACTCCAAAGCTAAAAACATCGGACTTGACTGAAAATTGTCCATGCATTGCATACTCTGGTGCCATATATCCACTGCAAAACAAGAATCACATAACATTCCACAACTTAGAAATGATTCACTTGTTAAAGTTTTCTTTTGTTACACATAGTTTGCATTTCTATTAACCGGACTTACTATGTCCTAGTTCAACTATATTGAAGCATTATTTCAACGAATGGTTTGCAGCATTTAAATCTGATTAAATGGTTAAAAGTCCTTCCCAGTGATATGAAAAAGGAGTAACAGTCTATCTAATACTATGAGATGCAAAACTTACTAGGTCCCGACAATTCTACTTGTGTTGCCTTGAGTTTCATCCAATGTAAATAGCCTTGCCATACCAAAGTCTGCAATTTTAGGATTCATTTCTTCGTCAAGTAGAACATTACTTGCTTTGAGATCACGATGAATGATGCGAAGTCTAGAATCCTCATGAAGATAAAGAATTCCCTTGGCAACCCCTCCTATTATTTTGGATCGCCTTTCCCAATCTAATTGCGTACGTTTAACTGGATCTGGGAACAAGATGAAAAATATAATTATGAATTGAGCTTCTATACACAGACAATATAGGAGAATTTTGCAACATCAAGTCACTATTACTATAGGGAACTACCTGTAACAAGTGGAATTAGTTCTCCAGAAAATAAGGCAGATAGCTAATGACAGTCATCATAATAAATTATACTGACAAAACATTAAGCAATACATACCAAATAAAAATTGGTCAAGGCTTGCATTGGGAACAAATTCATAGATAAGAAGTCTCTCTGTTCCATCGAAGCAAAATCCCAGTAACCTAACCAAATTCCTGTGTTGAAGTTTAGCAACCAGCATGACTTCATTTTTGAATTCCAGATCACCTTGGCCAGAATCTGCTGACAATCTTTTCACTGCTACTTCTTGACCATTTGAAAGCTTACCCTGAAGAATACAAGCGCAAATTGAAACATATGAGAGTCGGCTATATGAAGTCACAGTGTCCTTTTATGCATCAAATAGGCTAATCAGCAATCACCTTGTACACAGGACCAAATCCTCCCTGTCCCAACTTATTAGCGCTTGAAAAGTTATCTGTTGCTGATCTAATTGTTGAAAAATCATATTGAAAGGATTCTGCAGTGCTAATATCATCACCGTGTATACCTTCATCAAAGTAGTAGTAAAAACATACAACAAAATTTCAGTGAGACATGGTCTTAACAGTACAACTTTCCTTAATCATTGCTGTTATTAATCGACGGCTTACTCTGAATATCATTCACTAGCTTCCTTCTTCGCCTCCTCATCAAGATGAAAGAAGTACAGACAATAAGAAAAACACCTATAACAGTTGGCACAACGATAATGATGACCGTTCGAGTTGTTTTATCATCTTTTCCTGCAGGAACTCTTCAAGTTAGTATGTGTTAGGCTATACTTTGTTTTAGTTTATGTGACCCTATATCCTTTTTGTTGTGTCTGTTCCTAAAATAATGATCACTTAGCTTCATAAATTTGGAAACAATTTAGTTAAACTTCTCATTTTGTCCTTAATAACAAGATGTAGTAATATCACCAACTTTACAAGTCTTGTAATTATCCGTGAAAAGCATTTTCCTTGGAGCCAAACACACCTTTAGTTAAGAGTTGATGTTGCTAACAATTCATAAATATTTCAGTTACCTGATAGTGGCGGTGGCAGCGGTGATGGTGGTGATAAGGGTGGTGGAGCTTGGGTTGGTCGCTGGTCGAAAAAGGAGTAAATTTCATACCGAAAATTGCAGCTGGGCATCATAAAGTTGAGACCCTGTTTCCTATAACAGGAGCAGCTAGGTAAACTTCTAAAGCCACTGTCTAAACAATTGGAGCAATCTTGAGCTGTTAAATCCGCAGTGCACTGGACAAGTGCATATATAGTCTGAAAATCAGGGCCCTGAGTAGTATTACTAGCATACTTGTGCATACCGCCCTGTGAAGCTTCACTTCGTAAGTTTTCTAGCATGGTTCTTAGATCTTGCATAAACTCATCCGGACTCGAGGCATTTGCTATGTTAAATAAGATTCTTTCTGGTTGAGTTGCAAGGTTGCCTATAATGGACTCATTTGAATATCGTAGCATACAGTGATCATAATAACCTAAGGCCCATCTCTTGTAAGGACATACCTCTAGAATCTTACGAGTTGCATTACTTATACAATCACGACATGCCTGTAATTGTACATCCCCTCTACATTGGGCGATGACACTAACAGTGTCGGAGTTTAGGCCCATGGAAGAATTATAGAATCCAAAACTGTCCATATTTCGCGAAACAGAGGAGAGGATTGTGTTAAGGTTAGTGTCATATGCACTATTTGGGGAGAACTCAGTAATATTAGAATCTGTACTACATACAGAAGAAGTGAAATTAGGCTGGGCTATGGTGAGATCGAAAAGATAATAAAATTGGAACAGTAAAATGACCCGCCATTTCAACAAACTCATAGCTGTGTTCCCCATCATCTACGCAACACTAAACTCGTCAAGCACATGTATATAAATAGAACGGCTAGGCTAGCTGTACATCCAAAATTTCCCTAATCAATTTTATTTATTTCAAAAGATTGACTATAGACTTTTTGGTTTACGAAAAAAAATACAACACTGAAAAGGATGGGAGTGGGAGAATTTTAAAAAAACGCGTTTTTGTTTATTCCTCAGTTCCACCAAAAAGTCATCCCATCAAACTTATTTTACTCTATGATTAGGTACTCTTTTATTTTAGGAATAAATTTAGAGACTTCTCAGTTCTATCCTTTCCTAACACTAATCTTAAAGTTACTCTTTTCTCCCTAATTTCTTTTTCACATTTCCTTTTTTTAGCTGTACCTAATTATTATATAAATCAAGAAAGGGCAAAACTCTTTTTTATCTATTATACTGTCAATTAATTCCTTTAAAAAGGGAAAAATTCTTTTTAAAAATTTAAGTTTTTAAATCATCAATTTATAAATAATAGGTGTAAAATGGTAAATTCATTGTGTCAATCATTAGGTACAGAGAGTGTAATAAATAATTATGTTAAGACTAATTTAATCCTTTTTAACATTATATTACTTTGATTAATTAATTTTATGGAAACTGTTTTAACAAAATAATAATAATAATAACAAAAAGAAGCCATGAAACAGGACACAGCAATCTCGTTTAGATAATTACTGAGGAAGGGAAATCATCAAAATATATGTCGTGATTCAATGAATTTGAACTTAATTGAATGATAAATTATTGGGAAAATTATGCGATTATGCAAAACTTATACTACTAAATTATTCATCATAGCTATAGTTTGTTATAATTACCATTCGCGATTGACATTATACATTAATTACGCCGGTTGAATTCGAGTTTGTATATGTATAATTCGTCAGAATATACAAATAATTATCTAACCAATATACATATACAAGTTATCTCTCTCCCACTATCTGCCCTCTTCGCTCGCCTCTCTCCTCCCTCTCATAATCTCACTTGCCATGTATATAAGGGAAAAGGATCAAATATATCCCTTAAGTTTAGTTTATTAGTTAATTATGTCTTTGCTCTTAAAATAAAGTTATTTTTAAACTCTGCCTTTACTAGTTTCATCATTTATACCCAAATTGACTCAAATTAACCCAAAATTTTAAAAACGACCCATTCTCCATCTTAAACCCATATCTCGACCCGTCTAAAAACCTCAAATAATAATGATTTTGGGGTAATCAAAGTTCTGGTTCAACAAAATTGAGTTAACTATTCATGAAGAAATAACAGTCAACTTACTAGGTCCCCACAATTCTGCTTGTGTTGCCTTGAGTTTCAGCCAACTTAAATAGCCTTGCCATGCCAAAGTCGGAAATTTTAGGATACATTTTCTCATAACATTACTATCTTTAAGATCACGATGAATGATTCGAAGTCTAGAATCCTCATGAAGGTAAATAATTCCCCTAGCAATGCCTCTTATGATTGTGGATCGTCTTTCTCAATCCAATTGCCCATGTTTAACTGAATCTGCGGACAAGATAATGAATATAACTTACGAGTTGGACTTGTTTACACTGATCATATAGAAGATTTTTTACAGTATCAAATCATTACAAGATAATCACAAGGCAGACAACCACCAGAGTTAAGTTTGTGGGCTCAAGTTCGATTGTGTGTTCTTTCTTTTAGTTATTCTTGTTTTCATTAGTTGGTGTCTTATAACACAGACAAAATAAGTGTTGTGTTAAATAGACTGTTTTTACTGTATATAAGTTAGAAGATTGATAGTTTATTGATGCTCAAGCACATACTTTTAATAAAAAGCTAAGCAGTAGATACCAAATAAAAAGTGGTCAAGACTTGCATTGGGAACAAATTCACAGACAAGAAGTCTCTCTGTTCTATCTAGACAAAGTCCCAGCAAATGGACCAAATTCCTATGTTGAAGTTTGGCAACCAACAAAACCTCGTTTTGAATTCTAGATCACCTTGTCCTGAATCTGCTGACAATCTTTTCACTGCTGTTTGTTTTCCATTTTGAAGCTTACCCTGAAACATAATATTGAATAACCAGTATTCTTGTTTCAACTAGGGATGGAATGTAAGCTTAATCACCCTGTACACGGGACCGAATCCACCTTGTCCCAGTATATTAGCATCTGAGAAGTTATCTGTCGCTGCTCTAATCGTGGAAAAATCATATTGTAAGGATTCTGTAGTGCTAATATCATCCCCATGTATACCTTCACAAACATAGTAGTATAAGCATACAACAAATTAGTTAGGATTAACATGGTCCTAAAATCTTAACTAATTGTTTGTTATAGTTTATGCTTACTCTGAATTTCGCCCACCATCTTCTTCTTTAATTTCGCCTACTCATCATGACGACAGAAATACAAGCAATAAAAATAATAATTGTAAAAATTGGCCCAACGATAATGATGACTGTTCGAACCGTTTTATCATCACCCCCTTCCTCTACAAAAACGCTTCAAGTTAGTACAATGTCAGTTTTAACTACACTAGTTACTATTATCTTCCCTTTTCCTTCTCTTACACTTGCCTTTAATTCAGAAACTATATTTATTAAACATCACAAATAGAAGATGAATGATAAAAATGTATTCACCTTCAGGTGGCGGAGCTACTGACACTACATCCAACCTGAAAAAAGGGGAAGTTCCATAACGGAAGCTGCACCTAGCACCTATGATTCTTCCACCCTTCTTGCCCATGCAGGGACAATTAATCATATCTTCATAAGCTTTCGTTAAGCAATCGAAGCAATTCTGAGGAGGTAAATCAGGAGTGCACTGCACAAGTGCAAATATATTCTGAAAATCAGGACCTGTCGCATTACCACTAGCATATTTTCTACGGGGATCACCATGTGCAGCAACCACTCTTAATCTAACTAATAATTTTCCTAGCTCCTTGTTAAATTCACCGGGTTTTGAGGCATTCTGAATTTCGTTTAAGTAAAAGAGTTTAGAAAATGTTGTAGTGTCTGTAATGGATTCATTCGAGTACACTAACATACATTTATCATAACCACCAGCAGCTTCTTTTTGGTTAGGACATACTTGTACTAGCTTTTGAGAAACATTATGGACACAATCGCGACATTCTTGTAGCTCCACATCTCCTCTACATAGCACAATAACACTGGCTCTGTCGATGTTTTGGCCAATGGAAGCCTTGTAAAAACCATAGTTATCTATTTTTGAGGGAAGGGAAGTGAGGAGTGTGTTTAGATTGTTCTTGTAGGTACTATTCTCAGTATAGTTACCATTCTCACCGCATGAACCATAGCGTAAATCAGGCAGCTGCGCTACAATATTGAGAACGTGTATATGCAAAAACAGAATGATCAATAGCCACTTTTGAATAGTTATGGCCATATATGGTTGTTTGAATTGCTTGATATTTTGAACAAATATAATTGATAGAATTATATTTTGGCTACAAGTTCTACACTAATTAATGGTAGAAAGTAATTTGTTCACCAGATCCCCCTTAGAATTGCAAGAGATTGAGAAAACGTAACCCTCTTTATATTATTGGATTGAATTCAAAAATATCCTTTTAAAAAAAAAAAAACTTGTACAACTCTTTGTCTTAAACATGACATGAAATTATATGATTATAAAAGTATGCCACTAATAATTAAAAAAATGTGAATAATTCTAAATATAAGAATTACACATAAATAAGAAAACAATGGCAGATAGAAAATGTCAGACAAGAAGACTCCATCTGTCCGTGCCGTACGCATGGGTCTCTACATTTAGAAAAGAAAGAATTGATAAACAAGTTGGAGGGATAATGAATAATTTTTTGAACTTTTGAGTTTTATTTAGAAGGTTGTTTGAATAATCTAGACTCAAAGCCCGTTTAGATTGATTTAAAAAAATAATTTAAAGTTAAATTAAAGTGAATTTTAAGTTAAAAAATAAAAAAATAAGGGAGATCAAACTTTTGATTTTTAACTTATTTTAAATCATTTTTTACTTAATTTAACTAAATTGAATTTTAAAAATAAATTTGACCAACTTTTAAGTCAATCCAAACACCCTCTCAGACTTGTTTCGAAGTAATTTCATGTCTAGATTGACTTTGTTTTTTTATTAGTAGGAAATGTGTTGGCTGGGGTTTTGAATCTCACTCTGAAATGTTGTAATTTCTGGCAATGACTCTTGCAAAAGAAGTTTAAAGAAATGCTCAACTTCATTGCAATTGATCATCCATATTATATGTAGTTATGACTTATGTACTAGTATTTTATTTTTTTCTTCTGATTATACACAAGTAATTATTTGTGAATTTTTTCAAGCAAACAATGTAAGATGACACCCTTTGTCATAGGGTGCCATCCATTCCTGAAGATGGTTAGTCCGAGTCAATAAGGAAGAAAGAAAAATGAAGGTCCTTAAAAAAGTAAAACAAAAAGAAATAAGAAATGTCAACTTTTGACTTGGTCTTCAACTCAGAAGATGTCACATTGAATGTTCAAAGTCGACAAGTCTAATTTATGTTGGTGATGGGACAGGAGAGTATAAGAACAAGCTACCGAGCTACTCCCTCCGTCTCACGTCTCGGTTTTATGTGACAATATTTGATTTGATAAGAAGTTTAAAAAATAATAAAGATTTTGAAATATTTATCAAATTACTTTTTAAAAAAGTAATTTAATTTTCTCTCTCCTCATAAATGTATTAGAAAATTAAGTGAGATCAATAAGGATAAAAAAGAAATTAAACCTTTAAATACTTATCATAGAAAATGTGACATTTTTTTTAAACTGATAAAAAAAAATGATACCACGTAAAATGGACAGAGGAAGTATATGATTTTAGTAAACTAAAAGTTATGTGGCTCTTCAAATAGTATAAAGTGGTATGGAATGGAAGGAGGTTCCTAGAAAAAGACTTTTTCCTTTTGCCTCTTCCATAAAGTTGAAAAGACGTGTGAGATGCCCATAACTTTTAGTTTACTAAAATCATATATAGATGTATTTAGCTCAAGTTAAATAAAACTTTACAGTAATTGCTAGCTAGAATACACGTACACTTGAAGTGGTACCAAGGAACACATAAAATAAGTAAACTCAGAGAAAAAGTTAATTATTGTTAACGAGGATATAACTCAGATATGGACGCCTCATTTCGTGATGAACCAATAGAATTACTTTTGGCTACTTCACTAGAGTTTGTCATTCTTGTGTTGTATTCTTGAATAAGCGACGTCTCTGCGGTAACATTACTGTACATATAGAATGCTGGCCCTGAAGGCATTGGAAGACTCAACGAGAAACTACTGAGCATGAGAACAACAGCTGCCATGGTTGGTCTATCAGCCACACTTTCTTGAACACACAATAAAGCTATGTGAAGGTTTCTCATTATGTCACGAATCAGTCCAGTGCTTTCCCTCAGCATTGGATCTATAAAATTTGTAGTTGTTCCATTACGCCAGCTCGACCAAGCCTGTATGTGATAGTTCAATCAGAATAAGATAAAATTCTTTCACCATAACAGCATTTCTCAAAATTAATACTTGATTGATTGGCCAGGTTACTTACAAAACTCAGAAGGTCTTCCACCGATTCTCCATTTCTGAAACAAGTGTTTTTTTGGCCACTTAAAATTTCTAAGACTAGTACTCCAAAGCTAAAAACATCTGACTTGACGGAAAATTGTCCGTGCATTGCATACTCTGGTGCCATATATCCACTGCGAAACAAAAACAAGAATTGCATAACATTCCGCAACTTATATAACATTGCATATTTAGTAGTTCAAACAGTGGGATCAGCAAAACTAAATAGAAGTCATGACAGGGATCTACTTGCTGTTGAAAGTCAGAACTACATGCTTCATTAATGATCTTGGACATTTTTTTAAGGAAGTCGAAAGCATTGTGCAGCAATTAAACTACAAATTGGGTTGTTATGTCTTTACTGCAATGTGAAAACAACATCTTAGATCATTGATCTATTCTGATGAGTTAAGACCTATATCTTGTATTTTGCTACCACAGATCATATCTGATAACCTCTTTGAGCAATGAGAGTTCATACACAGAAAAGAAGAAGATATTTTAATTTGTTCTGAACAAAATCAAATTTAGCTTATTCATTTCCAGAACTCTGTTTTGGCCGAAAATCTAACTTGTGGAAATGAACTTCATTTCATTGGAGATCGCAACTTTGGTAGTGACCAAACTTAGAACAAAACTCTAGGTAGATGACCATCATCTTGAATAATACGAAGTTTGTACACCAGCAAAGTCCTAGTGCAACAAAATTTAGGTAAGCATTCCTAAAGATGAGCACAATGTTGAGCAAAATTCATATTGAAAATTCTAATAACAATTCAAAGAAAGATTATCTTTTGTCTCGAGGCAGCTTTTGTTCTAGCTAAGTTGTTAAATAATCCTTCCTAGCAAAATGCTAATAGCAGTCTATCCAACAAGAGAGGTAAAACTTACTAGGTCCCAACAATTCTGTTTGTGCTGCCTTGAGTTTCATCTAATTCAAATAGCCTTGCCATGCCAAAATCTGAGATTTTAGGATTCATTTCTGCATCTAGTAGAACATTACTAGCTTTGAGATCACGGTGAATGATCCGAAGCCTAGAATCCTCATGAAGATAAAGAATCCCCTTAGCAATCCCTCCTATGATTTTGGATCGCCTTTCCCAATACAATTGTCTACGTTTAACTGAATCTGCAAACAAGATGAAGAATATTTAAAAAAAAATTAATTCCAAGTCATTTAAAATGTTACTACAGACAACTGCTCATTATAAGTGCAATTAGTTCTATGGTAAATAAGGCAGACAACCAGACCAGATATCAAATTACATTGACAGAATAACTTTTGTATATAAGTTAAATTCGTGACTTATTTATGCTCAAGCTCAATATTGATAAAAAGTTAAGCAGTACATACCAAATAAGAAGTGGTCAAGACTTGCATTGGGAACAAACTCATAGACAAGAAGTCGCTCTGTTCGGTCTAGGCAAAATCCCAGCAACCTAACCAAATTCCTGTGTTGAAGCTTGGCAACCAACAAGACCTCATTTTTGAATTCTAGATCACCTTGGCCTGAATCTGCTGATAACCTTTTCACTGCTACTTCTTGTCCATTTTGAAGCTTACCCTAAAATATTAATGAAAACAAATTGAAAATTATGAACTAAAACAATGAAATTATAACAAGTACTCTTGTTCCAACTGGGATGTTTGGCATAAAGGAGTTAACTTATACATGTCAGTGGAAAGAATATTTGTTCTATACAAGTTAAAATCATGCAACAATATGTAAGAGTAATTACCTTGTACACAGGACCAAATCCGCCTTCTCCGAGCTTATTAGCATCTGAGAAGTCATCTGTTGCTGCTCTAATTGCCGAAAAAGCATATTGAAAAGATTCTGCAATACTAGTATCATCCACAGATGTACCTTCACGAACATACAACAAATTAGTGAAATATAGTCTCGAGAATCAACTTTCCTGAATTATTGCTTGTTTTTACGCTTACTCTGAATTTCCTTCACCAGCTTCCTCTTTCGCCTCCTTATCAAGATGACAGCAATACAAATCATAAGAATAACAATTGTAACAGTTGACACAACGATTATGATGATTGTTCGTGTTGTTTTATCATCCTTCCCAGTTGGAGGTGTAATATTTTCCGTCCCTGTTGGAACTGTTCTATTATCATTTCCTAAAAAAAAAAGAAGTTTCAAGTTAGTATAATATCTTCCCATTTCCAAATCACTTGTCTTACTTTCCTTTTAGTATTAACTAAGAAACTATGCATATTACTTGTTGAATATCACAAATACACTTACTCCTATAATATAGTATGTCATTCCAGCCTTAACTCATGTCCAAGATTTGTGGCTGTGTTGAATTGTATGATCGATCTCATTTAAAGGCTATACATAGTACACTCGTGTTTGCTTGACTTGTACATGGCACCTCAAGTGCGAGCCCGAACACAGTAATTCTTCTTGATAGATTTGAATGTAGAACCGTATTATTGAATTGTGTTACTCATTTAAAAACTTGAACTAAATGACTTTTATTTAATTAATTAATTATGTCTTCCGCAGTCCTATCAAAATTGGGATTAGCAAAAGGAACAATAAAAAGGTGTTCACCTGCAGGTGGCGGAGCTTCCATGGGCACATCGGCGGTGAAGAAACGGGAAATTTCATAACGGAAATTGCACCTAACCCCTATGATTCTTCCACCGATCTTCCCCAGGCAGGGACATTGAGGCATGTTTCCATAAGCATCAGTTAAGCAATTGAAGCAATTCTGACGAGATAAATCAGGAGTACACTGCACAAGTGCATATATAGACTGAAGACCTGCTGTCGTATTACCAGTAGCATATTTTTGAAGAGGACCACCCTGTGCAGCACGGTCTCGTAAATTTTCCAGTAATTTACCCAGTTCCTGGTTAAATTCCTCGGGCTTTGAGGCATTCGCAGTATTCCAAAGAAAATATCGAACAGACAATGATGGAGTTTCTATAATGGATTGATTTGAATACTGTAACATACATTCATCATAGCCACCGAAAACTTCTTTTTGGTTAGGACACAACTGTCCAATCTTTTCAACAACATTATCGACACAAACGCGGCAATCGTCTAGCTCCACATCTCCTCTACATAGCACAATAACGCTGGCTCTATCGGTGTTTTGGCCAATGGAAGCATTGTAGAAACCATAGTTATCTATTTTTGAGGGAAGGGAAGTGAGGAGTGTGTTTAGATTGTTCTTGTAGGTACTATTCTCAGTATAGTTACCATTCTCACCGCATGAACCGTAGCGTAAATCAGGCAGCTGCGCTACGATATTGAGAACGTGTATATGCAAAAACAGAATGATCAATAGCCACTTTTGAATAGTTATGGCCATATATAGCTGTTTGAATTGCTTGATATTTTGAAGAAATATAATTGATAGAATTTTATTTTGGCTACAAGTTGTAGACTAATTAATAGTAGAAAGTAATTTGTTCACAAGATCCCCTTAGTATTGCAAGAGATTGAGAAAACGTAACCCTCTTTATACTATTGAATTGGATTCAAAAATATTCTTTTAAAAAAACAAAAACTTGTACAACTCTTTGTCTTAAACATGACATGAAATTATATGATTATAAAAGTATGCCACTAATCATATATTATTATAAGAGGGAACAAAAAAAGTTAAAAATTGAATTACGATTATTATTATAAGAGGGAACAAAAAAAGTTAAAAGTTGAATTACGATTTTACCCTTATTATAAATTAAAATATAATAAAAATATTTAACTATTTAATTTAAATATTAAGTTACATTATTTTAATGGAAATGTTAATGACTTTTGCACTTCTTTAGAATAATTCTTAATTAAAATATCTAATTTAATTTATTTTCTTGAAATATTTACCCTTTAAATAGATACATGTATATGATTTATCTTCTAAATTAATTTATGTTCTTAATTAATATTTGTCTTAAATTTTTGTAACACTTGACCTTTCAACTTTGTAAGTGAATCTTCATATTCCAAAGCTATATTTTTTCCTATAAATACAATCTTTTAACATTATTTTTATAGGAAGATTTATATGTGATACAATTTTTGTGTGTGGAAGACTAGAGAAGTTTTAATCAAGTGAAGAAAATTTCAAGGCAAGAAGATTTATGTCAAGATTACAAGGCATAGTATGATTCTACTAAAGTATCGAAGCTTGATGTATTTTTTTTTTTTTACTTATTTGTCGAGATTGGAACTATGGTAAGACCCCTCCATTTATGTAGTTAAATATAACTTCCATTAACTTGTCTTCCAAATATTTTAATTTTTTATGGTCAAAAGTTGAATATTTATTCCTAAAACTTTGTTTCGATTTGCATTATCAAGAAAAACAGGAAAAAGATTGTCTTAGAATTTTTCTATTTTTCGTTGGTTGCGTTATGCTAAACTTGCTCCTATATATGATACTTTATCTTTGTATTTGTAATTTTATTTTAAGAATATATTTGATTGAAGGATGTGTTTTTTGCTTTAGAAAATGAGACAAATACAATCATAAAAATAGTGTATAAGACATGCAAAACAATTAATGCATACAAGATTTTCTAATTTCAAATTATTAATAATTACATTTATGCATTTTAAATTTTAAATATTTGTAAAGAATCAATCTTACATGTGCTTGTGGATAAAATCTATAGTTTTTCGACAATTTTCATTAAAATTATCATGAGATTCAAATTCCAAAGTCAAAAAAATGATACACCAAAATGCTTAAGAAGTTAGAAGATCTTCTATCATTTGACCAAATATTGCTCCTATTAATTTTTTAACAAAAAAAATTTAAAAAATATTTTAACAAACTTTTAATTGTAAGAATACTAATATTGTCATTTTGACTCTCCATTAAATTAAAATCTAATTTATTTAATTAAATATTAATATTTTATTTGTATAATTACATAATTTAAATATCAATCATTGCACTTTAAATCTTAGTTATTTCCTTCTAATAAGTTTTTTATTTATAAATTTGAATTACTTAATTGCCTTCTACTTAATGAGAAGGAGATTTCATCTTTTACTAATTAATGTCAAACATTTTATCTTCTTGAAATGTAAAATATTAATTTAATTTCAACATTTTTATGAGACAAAAAAGACATTTTAAGAAAGTTAATTATAAGATAGTGTGCCTCCATTTTTGTTTTTGCTACTTTATTTTATTTTTTAAAACAAAAATTATTTATCATTTTATTCATCGTTATGAAGTAAACGTGCAACACACGTGCCCATATACTAATAATTAAAAAAATGTGAATAATTCTAAATATAAGAATTATACATAAATAAGAAAACAATGGCAGATAGAAAATGTCAGACAAGAAGACCCCATCTATCCATGCCGTACGCATGGGTCTCTACATTTAGAAAAGAAAGAATTGATAATAAACAAGTTGGAGGGATAATGAATAATTTTTTGAACTTGAGTTTTATTTAGTAGGTTGTTTAAATAATCTGACTCAAAGTCCGTTTAGATTGATTTAAAAAAATAATTTAAAGTCAAATTAAATAAGTTAAAAATAAAAAAATAAGGGAGATTAATTTTTGATTTTTAATTTATTTTAAATTATTTTTGATTTAATTTAACTAAATTGAATTTTAAAAATAAGTTTGACCAACTTTTAAGTCATTCCAAACACCCTCAACTTGTTTCCAAGTAATTTCATGTCTAGCTTGACTTTTGTTATTTTATTAGTAGAAAACGTGTTGGCTGGGGGTTCGAATCTCACTCTTGAAATGTTGTAATTTCTGGCAATGACTCTTGCAAAAGAAGTTTAAAGAAATGCTCAACTTCATTGCAATTGATCATCTATATTATATGTAGTTATGACTTATGTACTAGTATTTTATTTTTTTCTTCTGATTATACACAGGTAATTATTTGTGAACATTTTCAAGTAAACAAGGTAAGATGACACCCTTTGTCATAGTCAATAAGGAAGAAAGAAAAATGAAAGGTCCTTACAAAAGGAAAACAAAAAAATAAGAAATGTCAACTTTTGACTTGGTCTACATCTCAGAAGATGACACATTGAATGTTCAAAGTCGACAAGTCTAATTTATGTTGGTGATGGGACAGGAGAGTATAAGAACAAGCTACCGAGCTACTCCCTTCGTCTCACGTCTCATTTTATGTGACAATATTTGATTTAATAAAAATTTTAAAAAATAATGAAGATTTTGAAATATTTATCAAATTGTTTTTTAAAAAAGTAATTTACTTTTTTCTCTCCTCATAAATGTATTAGAAAATTAAGTGAGATCAATAAAGATAAAAGAGAAATTATATTTTTAAATACTTATCATATAAAAAAATGTGACATTCTATTTTAAATTGACAAAAAAAAATAATGCCGCATAAAATGGACAGAAAAAGTATATGATTTTAGTAAACTAAAAGTTATTTGGCTCTTCAAATAGTATAAATTGTTATGGAATGGAAAGAGGTTCCTAGAAAAAGACTTTTTACTTTTGCCTCTTCCATAAAGTTGAAAAGACGTGTGAGATGCCCATATGATGCTATCTTACAAAGCAAGCGAGTTAAAACGTATATAGATGTATTTAGCTCAAGTAAAATAAAAACTTTACAGTAATTGCTAGCTAGAATACACGTACATTTGAAGTGGTACCAACGAACACATAAAATAAGTAAACTCAAAGAAAAAGTTAATTATTGTTAACGAGGATATAACTCAGATATGGACGCCTCATTTCGTGATGAACCAATAGAATTACTTTTGGCTACTTCACTAGAGTTTGTCATTCTTGTGTTGTATTCTTGAATAAGCGACGTCTCTGCGGTAACATTACTGTACATATAGAATGCTGGCCCTGAAGGCATTGGAAGACTCAACGAGAAACTACTGAGCATGAGAACAACAGCTGCCATGGTTGGTCTATCAGCCACACTTTCTTGAACACACAATAAAGCTATGTGAAGGTTTCTCATTATGTCACGAATCAGTCCAGTGCTTTCCCTCAGCATTGGATCTATAAAATTTGTAGTTGTTCCATTACGCCAGCTCGACCAAGCCTGTATGTGATAGTTCAATTATCAGAATAAGATGAAATTCTTCGACTATAACAGCATTTCTCAAAATTAATACTTGATGATTGGCCAGGTTACTTACAAAACTCAGAAGGTCTTCCACCGATTCTCCATTTCTGAAACAAGTGTTTTTTTGGCCACTTAAAATTTCTAAGACTAGTACTCCAAAGCTAAAAACATCTGACTTGACGGAAAATTGTCCGTGCATTGCATACTCTGGTGCCATATATCCACTGCGAAACAAAAACAAGAATTGCATAACATTCCGCAACTTATATAACATTGCATATTTAGTAGTTCAAACAGTGGGATCAGCAAAACTAAATAGAAGTCATGACAGGGATCTACTTGCTGTTGAAAGTCAGAACTACATGCTTCATTAATGATCTTGGACATTTTTTCAAGGAAGCCGAATGCATTGTGCAGCAATTAAACTACAAATTGGGTTGTTATGTCTTACTGCAATGTAAAGACATCATCTTAGATCACTGATCTATTCTTGGCTAAGCAAACAACAAGATTTGATGAGTTAAGACCTATATCTTGTATTTTGCTACCACAGATCATATCTGATAACCTCTTTGTGCAATGAGTTTTCATACACAGAAAAGAAGAAGATATTTTAATTTGTTCTAAACAAAATCAAATTTAGCTTATTCATTTCCAGAACTCTGTTTTGGCTGAAAATCTAACTTGTGGAAACGAACTTCATTCGCAACTTTGGTAATGACCAAATTGAGAACAAAACTCTAGGTAGATGACCATCATCTTAAATAATACGAAGTTTGTTCACCAGCAAAGTCCTAGTGCAACAAAATTCAGGTAAGCATTCCTAAAGATAAGCACAATGTTGAGCAAAATTCATATTGAAAATTCTAATAACAATTCAAAGAAAGATTATCTTTTGTCTCGAGGCAGCTTTTGTTCTAGCTAAATTGTTAAATAATCCTTCCTAGCAAAATGCTAATAGCAGTCTATCCAACAAGAGAGGTAAAACTTACTAGGTCCCAACAATTCTGTTTGTGCTGCCTTGAGTTTCATCTAATTCAAATAGCCTTGCCATGCCAAAATCTGAGATTTTAGGATTCATTTCTGCATCTAGTAGAACATTACTAGCTTTGAGATCACGGTGAATGATCCGAAGCCTAGAATCCTCGTGAAGATAAAGAATCCCCTTAGCAATCCCTCCTATGATTTTGGATCGCCTTTCCCAATCCAATTGTCTACGTTTAACTGAATCTGCAAACAAGATGAAGAATATTTAAAAAAAATTAATTCCAAAGTCACTTAAAATGTTACTACAGACAACTGCTCATTATAAGTGCAATTAGTTCTATGGTAAATAAGGCAGACAACCAGACAAGATATCAAATTACATTGACAGAATAACTTTTGTATATAAGTTAAATTCGTGACTTGTTTATGCTCAAGCTCAATATTGATAAAAAGTTAAGCAGTACATACCAAATAAGAAGTGGTCAAGACTTGCATTGGGAACAAACTCATAGACAAGAAGTCGCTCTGTTCGGTCTAGGCAAAATCCCAGCAACCTAACCAAATTCCTGTGTTGAAGCTTGGCAACCAACAAGACCTCATTTTTGAATTCTAGATCACCTTGGCCTGAATCTGCTGATAACCTTTTCACTGCTACTTCTTGTCCATTTTGAAGCTTACCCTAAAATATAAATGAAAACAAATTGAAAATTATGAACAAAAACAATGAAATTATAACAAGTACTCTTGTTTCAACTGTGATGTTTGGCATAAAGGAGTTAACTTATACATGTCAGTGGAAAGAATATTTGTTCTATACAAGTTAAAATCATGCAACAACATGTAAGTTTAATTACCTTGTACACAGGACCAAATCCGCCTTCTCCGAGCTTATTAGCATCTGAGAAGTCATCTGTTGCTGCTCTAATTGCCGAAAAAGCATATTGAAAAGATTCTGCAATACTAGTATCATCCACAGATGTACCTTCACGAACATACAACAAATTAGTGAAATATAGTCTCGAGAATCAACTTTCCTGAATTATTGCTTGTTTTTACGCTTACTCTGAATTTCCTTCACCAGCTTCCTCTTTCGCCTCCTTATCAAGATGACAGCAATACAAATCATAAGAATAACAATTGTAACAGTTGACACAACGATTATGATGATTGTTCGTGTTGTTTTATCATCCTTCCCAGTTGGAGGTGTAATATTTTCCGTCCCTGTTGGAACTGTTCTATTATCATTTCCTACAAAAAAAAAGAAGTTTCAAGTTAGTATAATATCTTCCCATTTCCAAATCACTTGTCTTACTTTCCTTTTAGTATTAACTAAGAAACTATGCATATTACTTGTTGAATATCACAAATACAATTACTCCTATAATATAGTATGTCATTCCAGCCTTAACTCATGTCCAAGATTTGTGGCTGTGTTGAATCGTATGATCGATCTCATTTAAAGGCTATACATAATACACTCGTGTTTGCTTGACTTCTACATGTCACCTCAAGTGCGAGCCCGAACACAGTAATTCTTCTTGATAGATTTGAATGTAGAACCGTATTATTGAATTGTGTTACTCATTTAAAAACTTGAACCAGATGACTTTTATTTAATTAATTAATTATGTCCTCCGCAGTCCTATCAAAATTGGGATTAGCAAAAGGAACAATTAATATGTGTTCACCTGCAGGTGGCGGAGCTTCCGTAGGCACATCGGCGGTGAAGAAACGGGAAATTTCATAACGGAAATTGCACCTAACCCCTATGATTCTTCCACCGATCTTCCCCAGGCAGGGACATTGAGGCATGCTTCCATAAGCATCAGTTAAGCAATTGAAGCAATTCTGACGAGATAAATCAGGAGTACACTGCACAAGTGCATATATAGACTGAAGACCTGCTGTCGTATTACCAGTAGCATATTTTTGAAGAGGACCACCCTGTGCAGCACGGTCTCGTAAATTTTCCAGTAATTTACCCAGTTCCTGGTTAAATTCCTCGGGTTTTGAGGCATTCGCAGCATTCCAAAGAAAATATCGAACAGACAATGATGGAGTTTCTATAATGGATTGATTTGAATACTGTAACATACATGCATCATAGCCACCGAAAACTTCTTTTTGGTTAGGACACAGCTGTCCAATCTTTTCAACAACATTATCGACACAAACGCGGCAATCGTCTAGCTCCACATCTCCTCTACATAGCACAATAACGCTGGCTCTATCGGTGTTTTGGCCAATGGAAGCATTGTAGAAACCATAGTTATCTATTTTTGAGGGAAGGGAAGTGAGGAGTGTGTTGAGATTGTTCTTGTAGGTACTATTCTCAGTATAGTTACCATTCTCACCACATGAACCAAATCGTAACTCAGGCAGCTGGGCTACAATATTGAGAACATGTAAATGCAGAAACAGAAAGAGTAACCACTTTTGACTAACCATGGCTATGTCTGTTTAAGTTACAAGCAAATTTTGATATTAGTGCTGAATATGTATAACCTAGAAATAGAGTTAGAGAGAAAACGTATGGACTGGGTGCGTGAACTACATTTGTCTTCGGCAGAATAAAAGAGCAATTTATGACCTATTAGCTAAGGAAGAAAAGGACATTGATATTTGAAGACTAGATGCCTAAAATTAACACTCGGATTCAAATTTTAAAATAGTATAAAAGATCTTTTAAAATTATTAATAATCTTAGGTATCTTGTAACATTTATCTGATAAAATAAAAGTATTGTTTGCGAAAAAATGTATTAGTACTCTTTAGACTATGATTAAAATTTCGGAGACACACCTTAACTATTCTAACGTTCTATTACCCATAGAAATTATTTTTTTGTAATTTTGTGTACCTTTTTGACTTACGTGACATTCAAATATCTACTAATTGTCTCAGTTACATGGAATCACTGAGTGTGCCACGTAAGACAAAAAGTGTATAAAATTAAAAAAAATTAGTTTCAGCATATAATAGGATATTAGTTTAGTTAAAGTATATTTATGAGATTTTGATTATAGCCTAGAAATTACTTGTACATTTTCTCTATCGTTGATAAAGTATAAAATGGAATTATTTTTAGATACGACGTATAAGAAAATATCAAATTTCGTTTAAACAAACTGTAGTTCTTTTGAAATAATGTTACATACAATATAATTAATGAAAATAATAACAACGAGTAGTACCAACTTTTGACTCGGTCTTTATCTTTGGGTTGAATAATTGACTTTTATGGGTGCTTTATGGTAGGGACAAAAATATTTTTCCAAAAAATGTATTTTGTTTTGTTGTTTAGTTTAAAATTTTGAAAAATATTTTTTTTTAGGAAGAGGTTGGAGGAAAATGGCTTTCAAGTTCTATGAAAGGAAATGGTATAAAGTAGCAAACATTTAATTTTATTCAAATGTTATAGCTACAGTTTAAATTAATTGTATCTCGCAGTTAGTGTTTTGCCTATTTTGTCATCTGACTAGTATTCACGGAGAACAAATAGAACATATACAAAATGAATTAAGTAATTATACAAATACAATTTTCATAGATACAATCGAACTTGTAATGTATATTTATACAAATTTAGAAAAACTAAAAGGTTTTCAGAGATGCAAAGTAATGTATATGTATACAAATTTAGAAAAATAAAATGTTCAATATAGGAACATCCAGTTGATCATGATAAAAATGATTAAGTATAACACAAAGAATATATACATATACAAATTCACGTAAATATACAAACACAATTTTCAAAAATACAAACGCACATGTAATGTATTTGTATACAAATCTAGAAAAGAACTAGAATGTTTCATAAACAAATCATCCAATTGTTCATAATAAAAAAATGAAAAAGTATAACGCTATAACATATGCATATACAAATTCACGTAAATATATAAATGCAACCTCCAGATATACAAGCGAACATGTAATTTATTTGTATACAAATCTAAAAAAAAGCTAGATTATTCCATATACGAATCATCCAATTGTTCATAATGAAAGTGACAAAGTATAACGCATAAAACATATATATATATACAAATTCACATAAATATACAAACGCCCATGTAATATATATGTATACAAAACTAGAGAAAAAAAAATTAAAATGTTCCATATATGAATTCTCCAATCGTTCATCATAAAAATGAATTTATACATTGCTGATCAATTTATATCACTACACCTAAACGTATAAACGATTAGCAAACATAATATAATTTCATTATTCGATTTGTCAACAATTGTATTATACAAACTTGATCATTCATATATACAAATCCAAGTGAAAATATACAACTTAATTCGTGGATCGTATAAATCATATTTCGCGAATTATATAAATCAGGACCTCCATAGCATACTAAACTAAGCTAGGAAGAATAATTATCAAAACTATAATTATGGAGCATTAATTAGATTATTATGTTTAATATTCCTAATATCGTTCTATAATTGATACTTCATATAAATTGCGTCATTTTCACTTTTCAACATTTTCTCATATTTATCCCATCCTCGATAGAGCATATCTGCCCACCAAAGCATCCTTATATCATATATCTTTTACTAAAATATATGAATATTTTGAGATAATATTTTTTATTTATATACCAAATACAAATTAATTATATAAAAAAACTCATTTATTTTGTTAAATATATTTTTCCGCATAAAATAGTTAAATTCATACCAAACATACCCTAGATGAATTATTGGAATTTCCACAATCCTAATTTATGGTAGTGATGTGACATGAGTGGAAAATAACAAGCCGTCAAGGTGGGAAAATAATTTGGTCATACTGTATGACAGAAGGGGGCGTAACTATATTCTTCCATTTTCTAGATGAAGTTGAGAGTTACTCCCCCGGTCTCCGTTCCGTTTTAGTTGTTATAATAATCGTTTTGAACACTTCTAACAAAAAAATAATTAATAAGAAATGTTGTCTAATCAATATTTCTTTATTATTCTTTAATCTTATCTCATATAGATTATATTATATCAATAGTGAAAAGCTTTAAAATAAAAGATTGAATTAGTATTTTGTTCCTATATTAAATTAAAAAAATTATAAAATATCTAATTAATTAAATATTTATTATTTCATATGATATATGGGAAAAGTAATGTTATTCTTTAATTTACAAATTAGCAAAAATTTAAATAGATCTCCTCTTTGTAACTCTCAAAAGGTGGAATTGGAAGAGTAAATTGCATTAGTTGAGTTAATATATACTCTCCACATTTAGCAAAATAGTAAAAGTTATTACCACTCAATTAATAAGGAGCTATTCATTTGGCAAGTCCAATAAATTAAGAAAAATACAATGATGTACAAATGAAATGATCATTCCGGTCCCAAAATAGTTGTTCATTTTTTAATTGATGTATATATATAAAAAATAATTATTAACATAGTGAGTTTATTATTTCACCCATATTATTTATGAAGTGTATGAATTAAAAAGTTAAGGTTTTCAAAAAGTTTTATTTTTTTCAAAGAAATTAAATGAAAACATAAGAAATAAAATACAATTGTCCTTTATTGATTTTTCAAAATGGGCAAGTAATTAGAGATAATTTTTTTTTAAAAAAAGTGGACAAGTAAATAAAGACAATGAGAAGCATTTAACTGTTCTTTTCATTTTATTTTGTTCTAAATAAATCAAGAATTTGCCTTCAATATGTAATTTAATATTTTTTTAATTCAAATTTATCTAATTTCAATAGCATTCTGTTGATCTTGAGATTTCTTGTGCTGGTGTAATTAAGCAGTGACCAAAATTTCGTACTTGATGTTGTAGCAAGTGAAGCAACTCATATAATTTTTCTTCAAGTGGTATTGATTTTATGTGGTAAAATTGTTTTCTCTATTATATAATGCGTAATGACATATTTTATGTAAGTTAGGTGTATTTTATGTAAGTTAGGTGTTTTAATCAATTTTTAATTTGATTGGTAAGTAGAAGATTGTTTTGCAGAAATTGACATGGTACAATTAATTGAATTTTTCTGATGGAAAGAAACCTTTCACATAAGAGCAAGTATCTAAAACTTCTAGTTTTTGGACGAGGCAAAAAATTGTTATAATTCTATACACCAATAAGGGAAAGAAGAAAAGTGAATATGAAGAGATGAAATGACATATTATCAGTCGATGACCCAATGTAAGTTCGTTATTTATTTTTTTTATGAAGAAGAACTTTACCGAGGGAATTCATGAAACGTGTATATATATATATATTCCAAAATTAAAAAATTGGAAACTTTTCATGTATACTACATTTTTTTTTATAAAAAAGGGAAAAAAAACATTCATGTGTTTTAAGGGGAATGAACATTGACATGATTGATGAATATAACATCAGGTTGATCACGTTGCAATTGAAAGTAGTATTAGTATTGATTCCAAGTTCCATATATAATTATTAAAAAAAAAATTATTGAGTAATGTTAAGAAGTCCCACATCGGCAGAGGGATGATAATTTAGTCTTTTTATATAAACTTGGACAAACCTTTTCTCATGAGCTAACTTTGACGTTAAGTTAGGCCAAAATGTCATATTTTCACATAGTAATTGTCAATATTCTTAATTTTTTTGCCATCCATGATATTTTGCTAAATGTTTGGTCAGTTAGATTAGTATCTATTTATTTTAGAGATAAGTGGCAAAAACACATCTAAACTATACCTTTTTTTTTAGTTTCATATCTAAAATATTGAAAATTTGAATTTCATACATAAACTATCACTTTTTTAGTTTGAGAAACACATGTGTAATACACTCTCTCTCTCTTTTATTTTAAAGAATTCCCACATCACACTCCACATGGACAAAATATCTAACCTTGACAAAAAATAAATAAAGTATTAGTATTAGCTAAAATTAAAAAACTATTATAAAAATAGTATTTTCTTTATAAAATAAAATGTAAAATGATTTTCTTACCCCACATCATTTTTTAAAGTTTTTTATTTTGCTTAAATTTCTTTTATAAAAGTATTTCATTTTTTACTCCTCATCCTCATCAAATACTAATTTAGATATTATTATATTTTCTTAAAATATAATTCTACCCACCCCACTTAACCGTCTGCTTTCAATTTTTTTCCCCAGTGTTTAGATATACATATCAAAAATATTTTTTACTTGTCGCCATAAGACTTTTTATATTTTTCAGTTGTTTATGTTATATTTGGTACATTAGTAGAATTTTTTTCTCTAAAAATATATGTACGTGCATATCTAACACAAAATAAGAAAAACATACAAAAATAAAAATTAGGAGTGGAAAATTAAATAGGATGGGGTAGATTTTTTAAATAAAATAATATCAATTTCTATG
>NC_028638.1:48022733-48051236 GCF_001406875.1 Solanum pennellii
GGGGGGGGGGGGGGGGGAGGATGAAATATGATTTTTTTACAAATATTTTGTAAATGATTTTTTTTAGAAAAAAGGATGGCGTTATCGCGGGTAGGGGATACATGGAGGAGGTGGTGAAGTTAGATAAGAAAATAATTTAATTTTTTATATGGATAATAATCTTTAATTTTTAATTAATATTAATTTTTTATTATTTATTTTTTATCTAGATAAAATATTTTATGCATGTGAAATGTCATGTGTCAAAGTTTTTTCATATAAAAGAGAGTGCACTACACATATTACTGAGGTGTGTTTATCAAACTAAAAAGTGATAGTTTAGATATGAAACTAACACTTTCAATAGTTTAGGTATGAAACTGGAAAAAAGTGAATAATTTAAGTGTGATTTTTACATTTTTCTCTTTATTTTAAAACTATACCTCATTTATCAATTTTACAAATTGTTGGGAATCTGTAATAATTCAGAATTTCAGCTTAGCCGTCTCAATAAATAGAGGCAGAAATACATCACCATTACTATTGAAAAATTACACCACTTTTACAAGTTCAATAAGTACTAGCAAATTAGTCCAACAACAAAAGAAATCATTGATAAATCAATCGCAAGAACCCCTAACTGGGGTTCGAACAAATAGCAAAGTAAATAAGAAAATCCATTAAGTAAAAACATATTTGCATCCCGTGTTTACACCACCCCTAAAAATGAATGATGTATGTATGGATGTTTTATCGAGGATGCAACTCAGTTATCAAATCCTGATTTCCTGAAGAACATATTGATTTACTATCCGTTATTTTGCTGGACTCGGAAATTGTTGAATTGACATCTCCAAAGTGTAAAATCTGTGGGTTGTGTGGAACTGGAAGACTCAAAGAGTGACTACTGAGCATGAGAAGTACTTCACCCATGTTTGGTCTATTAGCAACATTTTCTTGAACGCACAATAAAGCAATGTGGATGTATCTCACTATGTCACCAACAAGTCCTGAGCTTCCCCTCAGAATAGGGTCAATCAAATTTGAAACTGTTTCTTCGCGCCAGTTCAACCAAGCCTTTAAAAATCATAAATTATAATACCTCTGATTCACATTATGTGTTCCTCTTGAGAAAGACATTTGATGGCATTGTTTATACAAAGTGTTGGTCTAAATAGCAATTATTTTTCTTTTGAATGTTTCAATTAGTAAACTAGTTTGGAGTTGAGGAATACTTAATTGATTGAGTGATTGACCAGCTAGCTACTTACAACGCTCAGAAGGTCTTCCACTGAATCTCCTTTTCTGGAACAAATGTTTCGTTGACCGCTTATAATTTCCAGGACTAGTACTCCAAAGCTATAAACATCTGATTTCACTGAAAATTGCCCCTGCATTGCATATTCTGGAGCCATATACCCACTGCAAAATCAAAACAAATATCGCTTGACTTCTCTAACAAGGTAGTGTACATTTAGTTAGCCACAATTGGAGAAAGATTTGATGCGTAAAATTTTCTTATGATGAAGGGGTGTGTGAAATGAATTAATTCGTCATAAGTTGGGAGAGGGGACAAAATATGTTCATCTCGACTTATACTACTTTTAGGGACAATCAAGTTAGCTCAACAAAATTGATCCTCTTGAAAATCGCCGTAACATTTCAAGGAAAGATTTTTTTTTATATCAAGGTTTCTATTTTTCTAAAAATGATTAAAGAATGCTTCGTATAATAACAGTCTATCTAGTGTAAGATGTTAAACTTACTAAGTCCCAACAATTCTGTTTGTGTTGCCTTGAGTTTCATCCAATGTAAATAGTCTTGCCATGCCAAAGTCTGCAATTTTAGGATTCATCTCTGCATCAAGTAGAACATTACCAGCTTTGAGATCACGATGAATGATGCGAAGTCTAGAATCCTCATGAAGGTAAACAATTCCCCTAGCTATGCCTCCTATGATTTTGGATCGCCTTTCCCAGTCCAGTTGGCTACGTTTAACTTGATCTGGATATAAGAGGAATATTATAACTTATTATGATTGCCTTTCCCAATTCATAGTTGTGAACATAGTTTTCCGGAACAAAAATAAGGCAGATAGCCTTACTACAGTCGACATATCAAATTACAGTGACTAAACATTAAGCAATACATACCAAATAAAAATTGGTCAAGGCTTGCATTGGGACCAAATTCATAGACAAGAAGTCTCTCTGTTCCATCAAGGCAAAATCCGAGTAATCTAACCAAATTCCTGTGTTGAAGCCTGGCAACCAACAAGACCTCGTTTTTGAACTCTAGATCACCTTGGCCTGAATCTGCTGACAATCTTTTCACTGCTACTTCTTGTCCATTTTGAAGCTTACCCTGAAACATAATACAAGAGCAAATTGAAGAATCAATTATTATAAGCTCATCAACAGCGAATCCTCAACCCCAAGCTAAGTTGTGGTTTTGTGGTATGAATTGTTAATGTCCATTTTATGCATCAAGTAAGTCTAATCACCTTATACACAGGACCAAATCCTCCCTGTCCCAATTTATTAGCATTTGAGAAGTTTTCTGTTGCTTCTCTAATTATAGAAAAATCATACTGCAACGATTCTACATCGCTAGTATCATCCCCAAGTGTACCTTCACCAAAGTAGTAGTAGTGATAACAAATAGAGTATAGAGTGAAAATTCTACTTTCCTTAATCATATAAATACTATACGCTATCTTACCTTGAATTATGTCCACCAGCTTCCTCTTTCGCTTCTTCATTAAGATGACAGAAATACATACAGTAAGAATAACAACTATAACAGTTGGCACAATGATAATAATGACGAGTCTAGCTTTTTTATTATCCTGCACTATTGGAGCTGTATTATCATTCCCTGTTGGAGCCGTTTTATCATCATTTCCTTAAGAAAATGCTTCAAGTTAGTATAAAATTCTCAGATTTAACAACTCCTGTGAAAATAAGTTACTATCTTCCCTTTTCAGAAACTATAGATACTTATTAAATATCACAAATACAATATTGTTATACCTCTAATTTAATATGCTTTGTGTTATGATGGCGATGAACCGTGTGATCCTCCCATCTAAAGTTTTAAGTTATTACATGACAATAACAAATACTTCAGTTCCACACATGTTGGGAAAAAACTTGAATTATTCTACTTAGAGATGACATATTTTATTCACCTTATTATGTTTCAATACATCAATTCATTATTCATGTGTTTGTCTAATTCTTTTTATGTGTCATATTTACTATTTGCAACCATCTCGTCTATAGGTTTGATTAAATTAAATTGTTAAATAAGGTAACTAAAGTTTTTATAGTATCTACTTAGGTGTTCAAATGAAAGTGGAAAAATATAATTTACCTGTAGGTGGCGGAGCTTCCAACGACACATCAGCGAAGAAACGGTAAATTTCATAACGGAAGTTGCACCTAGGCCCAATTATTCTTCCACCGATATTCCCCACGCAAGGACATTGAGGTATGTAACCATAAGCGTCAGTTAAGCAATTGAAGCAATTACGAGGAGTTAAATCAGGAGTACACTGCACAAGTGCATATATAGTCTGGAAATCTGAATCTGTCACATTACCACTAGCATATTTTCGAAAGGGACCACCATTTATAGCACGGTCTCGTAAATTTTCCAATAATTGTCTTAGCTCCTGGTTAAATTCCTTGGGTTTTGAGGCATTCGCAGTATTCGAAAAAAAATATCGAACAGACAATGATGGAGTTTCTATAATGGATTGATTATTCGAGTAAAGCAACAAACATTCATCATAGCCACCAAGAACTTCTTTTTGGATAGGACATAGCTGTACAAGTTTTTGAGCAGCGTTATAGACACAAACGCGGCAATCGTCTAGCTTCACATCTCCTCTACATAGCATAATACCACTGACCTCGCCGATGGAATCATAGTAGAAACCATAGTCATCTATTTTTGAGGGAAGGGAAGTGAGGAGTGTGTTTAGATCGTTCTTGTAGGTACTATTCTCAGTATAGTTACCATTCTCACCACATGAACCAAAATCTAAATCAGGCAGCTGCGCTACAATATTGAGAACATGTAAATGTAAATGCAGAAACAGAAAGAGTAACCACTTTTGAATAACCATGGCTATGTCTGTTTAAGTTACAAGCAAATTTTGATATTAGTGCTGAATATGTAAAACCTAGAAATAGAGTTAGAGAGAAAACGTATGGACTGGGTGCAGTGACCTTTTGAGCGAATTGACCTAGCAAAAGATAAAACTTATGATGATTTTGGTCTATATCTTTGGATTTGTCAATTTTTTCTCCTTAGAATTTATGAAATTCGCAGACTCTAATACATGGGGATTGAGACAGGAGTAGATACCAAGAAGCTACCTGCAAATTTTGACCACTACTTGCTCATCAACTTTATATGATTAGTCCAGAAAATGAAATCCAGCTAATTTTCTACAAAGTACACCATATTTTCCTAGTCTTTTTAATTTTAATCCACAGCGATTTCTTTAGAATTTTGGCTTCCAGGTTCCTAGTACTGTAATTATCTTCATATCTTGACTGATTCAAAGTGAATTCACAAACAAATTTGTACTTCTATAGGTATTTGGACATAACATAAATAGCTGATATTTTTTCAACGTGCTTGAAGTGCTGGTAAATTTTTTTAGAATAAATTGTTTTTTTTTGTAAAACAATTATAACAATTTAAAAGTATTTTTAAAAAAAAGTAATTTCAATCATGTTTGAACAATAACTAGTGTTTGACCAAACTTTTAGATGTGTACTAATTCTGAAAAAGTGTGTTGCACATTTATCTCAAATTACTTCATATAAATTTTGTATTGCAAATAACATATTTTATCCCCGTCAAATCTATTAATATTTTTTTAAAAATCATCATTTTTACTAAACTATAGATCAAAACTGAAGGTGAGAAGCTAAGTAAGCAGAACCAAGCTCATTAATGTAAAGATTCAATCTTTTTCTGAATTTTGACGTGTTACTGAGCAAATACAATGAGGAAACTTCCTAAACATCTCAAGTATCTCATTATCAGACCATTAAAAACTCTTTGAAAATTCCAATTTTTGTGTTCACGGTAGACTTTTTATCCCAGGCTGATGTATGGAATTCATAGGGGAACATATATAGGAGAGGTAAACTCGAAAATATGCAAAAATTATTGTATAACTTACATAAATTTTAAAATCTTAATTACTTTTTATCCCTATTATTTTTGTAATTACACAAATCCCATTTTTTTAGGTATTTCGGATATATAATTAAAGATCCGAATACATTATTATTATTGTTGATACATTATGTATCAATCTGTTGCACTTATTAAGAAAAAAAAATTAGAAAATCAAATTAAAATCTTATCCATCTGTTACACTAATTAAGGGGGAAAAAGTTGAAAATAATATTAAGTCCCATAAATTGTGTTATTTGCTTCCAAATTATTGTCAAAAATTCAATTATATTGTGTAACTATCCAAAAATTCAAAAGTTAAATTCTTCTTGTTCATCATTTTCTCTGTTTCATAAAAACCTTTTGTCAAAATTTTGGATAAGCGAGGTGAGTTTTGAAGGATACAAAAGTGATGAAATTGTTGTTGGAATATCCTTTCGATTTTGATACAAGATTGTTGAAAAATTTTGAGATTCAAAATTTTTCTCCAGTTCATTCAGGATCTTTCAATTTTTATTCATAATTATCGAAAAAATTGAGGAGACACATCATGAAGATTCTTTCAAAATCAAGAGAAAATATGTTGTAAAGATATTTAATTAGAAGGTTTGACCAATAATTGAGGGAATTGGCAGCAGGAACGTCGGTGTGTTTGAAATTTAAAGCACGAAAAGTCTCTAATAGTTAATTTGTTTCGTGTAGCCAACCAACTAAGCTAGTAAGATTTCCATTGTGTGGGTTTTAACAGATCATAACAATTACTTTTTTTTTTTTTTTACAGATAACAAAGTAAATAAGAAAACATAGAAGAAAAGCCTATTATATCGAAGGATGTTATCGGGGATATAACTCAGTTATGGATGCCTCATTTCGTGATGAACAAATTGATTTACTTTTTTGGCTAGTTTACTTGACTCTGCCATTCTTGAGTTGGATTCTTCAATAATTGGAAGACTTGAAGAGTGACTATTGAGCATGAGAACAACTGCACCCATGGTTGATCTATTTGCAACGTCTTTTTGAACGCACAATAAAGCTATGTGGATGTATCTCGCTATGTCACAAACCGGTCCTGAGCTTCCTGTTAACATGGGGTCGATCTTTATTTGAAAATGTTCCTTCACGCCAATTCGACCAAGCTTATAACAGTTCAATTATAGGATCACACAAAATCATACAGGTGCTGCTGAATATTTTTGAATAAATATAGTTTACCAAAAGTCTAACTATTAGATATACAACTAGTCGGGTTACTTACATAGCTCAAAAGGCTTTCGGTAGAGTCTCCTTTTCTGAAACAATTGTTTCTTTGGCCACTTACAATCTCAAGGACCAGTACTCCGTAGCTAAAAACATCAGATTTGACTGAAAATTGGCCGTGTAGATACTCTGGCGCCATATAACCACTGCAAAACCAAAACAAGTGGAAAACTTTTAAGGTCCCAAACCCCCATGATACACAAAATATACTAACAGTTTATTTAATGAGAGATGTAAAACTTACTAGGTCCCAACAATTCTCTCTGTGTTGCCATGAGTTTCATCCAATTTAAATAGCTTTGTCATGCCAAAGTCTGAAATTTTAGGATTCATTTCTGCATCAAGCAGAACATTACTTGCTTTGAGATCATGATGAATGATGCGAAGTCTAGAATCCTCATGAAGGTAAAGAATTCCCTTAGCAACACCTCCAATGATTGTTGATCCAATTGCCTACGTTTAACTTGATCTGGGTACAACATAACGAGTATAACTTAGGAGTTAAATATCTCTACACTAACATTATATAATTATTTTTTCACTTCAGAGATAATCACAAATAATTGATGCTGAAGCTCCATGTTCTATAATAAGTTAAAGCACTAGATACCAAATAAAAATTTGTCAAGGCTTGCATTGGGAACGAATTCGTAGACAAGAAGTCTCTCTGTTCCATCTAGACAAAATTCCTTCAACCTAACCAAATTCCTGTGTTGAAGCCTGGCAAACAACAGAACCTCATTTTTGAATTCTAATTCACCTTGGCCTGAATTTGCTGACAATCTTTTTACTGCTACTTCTTGTCCATTTTGAAGTGTACCCTGCGGATCAGATGAGCACACAATGAAAAATTGATTCAGTTATGAATTGAATAACAAAAGCCTCAATATCCCAAGCATTAAGTTGTGTCTTTTTTATGATTTTTTCATCAAACAGGCCTTATTAGATATTACCTTGTACACAGGACCAAATCCGCTCTCTCCGAGTTTATTATCATCCCCGAGTGTACCTTCACCAACCAAATATTCGATGAAACATGGGCCAGGTCTCAAAAGTTCAATATCCCTTAATAATCTAGGTTATCTTACTCTGAATTTTGTTCACCAGCTTCCTCTTTCGCTTCTTCATTATGATGACAAAAATGCATACACTAATAATAATAACTGTCATAGTTGACACAAATATGATAATCATGATGGGTAGTCGAGTTTTCTTATCATCCTTCCTTATGATTTGAGCTGTTTTACCATCATTCCATGTTGGAGCTGTTTTATTATGATTCCCTACAAAAAGAAAAGCTGTTTTATACTCCACTTCTAATTTTGTGGTCTAAAGTGAAATTTAGAATTAAATAGTTGCCAAAAAGGTAAAGAGATATTCTTTATGAAACGGACTAAAAGAAACTAATTAGAGTATATAGTGTAATTCACCTTCAGGTGGCAGAGCTTCCAACGTCACGACGTCAGTGAAGAAACGATAAGTTTCATACCGGAAATAGCAGCTAAGTCCTATAATTCTGCCACTAGTCTTACCCTTGCAGGGACAGCTAGGCATATTCCCATAAGCACCAGTTAAGCAGTTGAAGCAATTCTGAGGAGATAGATTAGGGGTGCACTGCACAAGTGCATATATAGTCTGGAAATCTGGACCTGTCGCATTACCACTAGCATATTTTCGACGGGGATCACCACCATTTGCAGCTTGTCCTTGCAAATCGACCAATAATTTTTCGAGATCCTGGTTAAATTCCTCTGGTTATGAGGCATTATTATGATTCCAGAAATAATACAGAGTAGGAAATGATGTAGTATCGTTTATGATGGATCGGTTGGAGTACTGCAATGAACATTCATCATAGCCAGCATTAGCTTCTTTTTGGTTAGGACATATCTCTACAAGCCTTTGGCCAATGTTAGTGACACAATAGCGACATCGATCAAGCTCTATATCTACTCTACACAGCACAATAACACTGACCTTGTTGCTATTTTGGGCAATGGAAGCATTGTAGAAACCATATTCATCGATATTTAAAGAAAGGGAATTGAGGAGGGTGTTTAGATTGCTCTGGTATGCACTACCTTATAGTTACCATTGCCACCACACTGAACGTATTTTAAATCGTACAGCTGCGCTAGGATGGGAATATGATAAAATGGATATGCAAAATAAGAAGGCAGAGTAGCCACTTCTGAATAGCCATGATCTTTCATGGTTATGGCTGTTTAAGTTGCTCGATATATAGAAGCTTAATTAGATATTTTTGAAGAAAATGTAATACATACTATAATTGATTGGTAACAATTGGTAGGAAGATTGATAGTAATTCTGTGGCCAGTGCTGAATGTGTAATAGTTGACAAATTAACACGCTGTTGGTCTATTTTTTAGTCTTGACAAATTGATTCTCAGAGTTTATGGATTTCAACTCTAATTGATGGATTGTAGTGGATGACAATAAGGCAACTGGGACTCTAGGAGGGAATTTTTGGGTGCTACTTGCTCTTCTTTGAACATTTCATACTTTATCAGATTCCACAAAGTGTGATCAACTGATTTGTATCTTATCATCTTTTTTCATTGTGTTAAAATTTTCTATTCATATTTTAAGATAATTCAAATTGAATTCACAAAACCAATTAGGAACAGAAGTGGCCACCTGCAGGGGAATTAGATGCTGCTTTATAGTACCGGGTTCACGGGTTCTTCTGAACCCACTACTTCAACGCCACTATCAAATTATGTATAAAATTACAATAAACAGTATATATCAACTTATAACATTAAATCTATAATGGGTTCGATGATAAAACCTTACGGATAACAACCCATAAATCTTAAATCCTGGATTCAACTCTGGTCAAAAGAGAATTTAGTTGATAGAGACGTTAGATCTGGAGGAAGCATCGGGTCACATATCCCAAAACCTTCACGGGAAAGGAACGGACTCACTCGCGCTACTTCTAAAGATAATAGAAAAGGTTAGGGAGTCCCAGCTGCTGAGGTGGCGTAGTGAGAGGTGAGAGCAATAACAACAAAAGCGGCGGAAGATCCTGCAGTAGTATATTTGGTTGTTTGCGGTGAAATAGATTCAAGCGTCCGGGCCAGTAGATCCACATCCAGATTATTGTTATTGCAAATCTACACTGATCATCCTGCATAATGTGTAATAGGGGAAGCATTTTTTCATGCCATAAACAGCATTTTGATGGAAATATGTATGCATAAGTAGCAAAAATTTTTAGTACATATGATAAGATTCCACTTTGCTGGTATACGTCGCAATCTGACCTTTCCCTCCCCTGAAGTATTACCATCTGATCCAACTGGAAACAAACACTCAAGTTTAGCAAATGGTGTTTGATCTTAATACCCAACATCCGATACTTAATCCTAGTCGCCACATCCACCTGCAATTAAGCAGTACTTTTGTCTGCTATAGATTTGAGCAGCGAACTCCATCTTCTCCTATCAACAATTAGCTGTAATTGCAAAAATGTGGTTGTCTTATGTCTCTTTTGATGTAAACGAGGTATTGTTGTCTTTTCAACAGTGTCTTGTTTATGATAACGCATTACAGAAGTATCGTCATAGTAAATATCCCAATCTTTATAATTTTGATTCCAAATCTTGATGACAAGAAAAGTAGTACCAATTTCACTTTCATTGTTGTTGATGGGAACAGAAAAATCAAGAAGAGTGTAAACAGGAGTTTTTGGTCGCATACATAGCCATAGAATTAAGACAAGTAGTCCCAACAGGACAACAAATGGTGAAAGACAGTTTGAAGCTTTTGCATAAAAACATGCCTTAATCTTTATAAAGAACTTATAATATCTTTGTAGAATAACATTAATTCAAAAATTGTCTTTTAGACATTTGGGAATGAAATGTAAGTCCTATATCTCCTTCATGCACCAAGTAACCTAAATTTACCACATGACCTTAATAAGAAGTTTCGATAATATGTAACAGAACATACAAGAAGTTTCAGTTGATTTATGTCACAAGTGCGAACTTTTGTGGTACAATTTAACAAGTTTTTCACTCGATATTGTTCCATTGTTACTCATAGTCACATTACTCATATCCGCCACATATTTTAACCCTCGTTGCTTTGTCCTCCATTCAAATATCTTAAACTTAACTATAGTTTCCAAGACAATAATGAAATTGATACTTCTACTGTCAATCTCTTGCCAAAATAGCTCATCAACAATATACATTTGGACTTCCTTTCTTGTAATATTTTTGTGGCCTTGGTAGATACCTTTTGTAGAATATTTTCCCACAACGAGACCATTGTAATTCAAAGCGAAATTGATATCATTATAGTAAATGCTCATACCTTTGTTGGGATTAAAAATTTCAACGTTTAAGAGAACAGAATTGTTGCCACTATGAAGAGAAGAATTCTTGATGTTGAAGACAAGAAAGGAGAAATCAACTATTGTGAAAATTGGATTTTTCGGAACGAAACAAAGCCATATGACGACAGAGGTCAAACATAAGACAGCTACAACTTGGAAGAACCAACAGTAGAGATAGAAAGAATCTTTAAATATCCTTCGATTATTCATTTTTGGTCAAATACTAGTACAGAGTTCAAGAAATTGAAGAAGCAAAATATGTATCTTTTGAAGTGATCATGAAGACTATTTATAATTGAACATGCTGTTATATATAGTTTGATTAGAAACCTTAGTAGGAAGGATAGACAAAAAAGTACTTTATTTGCATTGCATGGTTGTGACTTGTGATCTATTCAGCACTTTAAAGGGCACTTTTTTCAAAAGAAGCAAATTAATTGGTTGGATATTCATATGCCTACACCAAAATGATGCTGGAAAGTAAATGTAGAAAGGACAATGTCTTCTTTTAAGTCAATAATTACTTTTGGTCGAAAACTTAAAGTTGAAGCAAAACAAATTGTTATTATTATATCATCTGCTCCAACTTTTATATGTGAAAATGTCAATAATACACAATCAAATTAAGGCCTCTTTGTTAAGTGATTCCATACAATCTAGTCATGATTATCGGATGTGCCCATGGTTCTGATGGAATGAATAAGATCTCTCGGCTTACAAGATGCACATTAAAGGAGAGAGATATAAAAACAGAGGATTGATTCCCTTGCCTTTTAGAGTAATTGTGGCAGGGAAAGAATGTATTGTTCTTCACAATCAAATACAAACAAAAAAACGGAAATTCAATTAGACGAAAACATGAATCGAAATGTCTAATTAAAATATTCTGGACATCTCTTATCTATGTAACCAACCAAGATCACACCATCTTGTCCTACTCCAACAGGACAATTAGCATGCATCCTATGATGTTTACTTTTCCACGACCATATCTTAAATCGAATCCTGGCTGTCAACTCTACCCGGAAAACCACCGTTCCTCGAGACCGGTCATCAAGCATTTGCTGCCACTGTGTTCCGGTCACCGTCACCATGGGGCCAGAAAATGTACCCGCAAGAACAGTAGTGTTTTTGGGCAATTGATAAAACGGAGTCAACAATTGTGAAGTTCCAATACTCTGTTCTTGATAAGTCGCTGACATCTGTATTGCATCATAAAAAATCCCAATAACTTGATTTGAATTTCGTGCTGTTACGTTAAAGTTGATTTGGGCACTTTCAGGTCCAATTCCCTGACTTATAGCTGGAATTGAAAAGTCATGTAGGAAAATTCTTGGACGATGAGGGCGCAAACCTAACCATAAAATAAATGCGATGATTCCAAGAATTGAAAGGAAGGTTAGGAAAATTGTACAAATTAATTTGGAAACTCTAGTAGTTAGACTCTCTTTAATATGGTGAGCATAGTATCGAGCCGAATGGTGTCTCCTTACAGGGTGGTCTTGATCTACATAAACAGGTAACTCGTGCGCGTTATCCATTTTCACAGGATACATGGTTGAGACTAATGTTAGGTTGTTCTTGAGGTTGAAGAACATGACCAAATTTAGGGGACATGGTTATATATGTTAAGATCAGTTAGTTAGCTGGAGGACAAAGTAATGTCAAAGAATGTTTCAAATTTTTCAAGTACGTAAAGAATAATTGAATTGAACTTGTAATATTTCTTGTATAGTGCAATGCAATTCCTAAAGTCATGTGCAAGTATACTTTGTTCAATAGTACTCACAAAAAAATGTTCTTTCTTGCCAAGTATGCTCGTGGAATATACCAAGGCCATCTCTTGGCAAAGCAAAGCCGGAGCTCCAAATAACTAGAGACAAGTTAACGGAACTAATTATTCAAAAGACCTTTGAAAAATTTGATCAAAAACCAGGATTACTTATTAAGTAAACAATACAGAGACTAAATATAATCACATGTTAGAATATTTGGATGAATTATACCTGATAAAATGCTATAGAGATGAGATGTGATTGGAGTGAGACTTTGAGGATAGCGGGAGTGGGTTGGTCGAACGGTGGGCTGAGAGTGCGGGTGAAAGGGTATATTAGAACTATTTCGAATATTATATGAGTATATTTAAAATCTTTTCCCATTTTTTTTAACAACTAAATATAAAATAATTTTTTTTTAAAAAAAAATTCTTAAAAAGGGTTTTATTCATACCAAACACAAGATCATCACACTTGATGAGTTCTTTTATCACATTATTCATTACTAATATTCTAGTTCTAAAGGTTTCAAATTGTTCATTAAAAATGAATCATCAAACAAACAATTTGGTTTTTTCTCGAGAATATCCAAATTATTACGGGTTTATTGTTATTCAGTTGATAATGATAATATCTTGTAGTTTGATAAATAACTTACTCTTATTTAAATAATAATAATAATAAAAACATCAAAATGTATAAATAAATAACTTACTCGTATTTAAGTAATAAGAAGAACATCAAAATATCTAAACAAATAAATTAACTTTTCTCAAGTAACAAGAAGAACATCAAAATATGTTACCATAAAAATAGTACTATTGAAACAAAATAAATTGTCAAAGGACATGAACAAAATAAGATAGATAATTGATCAATTCTCGTGTAATCATATATGTCAGATAGAATGACACTGTAAGGCCCAATGCAAATTGTGGCCCAATAAACTAATACGGCCCATTTATTTAGGTAGCAAATTAGTCAATTATAAATGGAAAAATGATATATAATAGCAAACTAATAACATAAAATAAATGGAGTAGCTAGGTTTGATTTAATTGTGCTCCATAGCAAACGTTTGCAAAAAATTGTCAGGCGCTTCTCTCCCATATATCTCGCTCGCCACTCTCCTCCAATCTCTCGCTCGCTTCCTCACTTTTTATACAAACACAAGTGTATAAAAATTGTTTCTAATAGTATAAAGCAGAGAAAATTATATAAATACATATATTTTTGTTCCCCTCTCTCCCCTCTTCCAGATCTCGCTCCCCACTCTCCCAAAGTCTCGCTCGCCACCCTCGCCTTTCTCACTTATAAAAACAGAAGCGAAATGTATAAATTGCGTTTCTGTTTGTATAAAGCGTGAGAAAATTGTATATACACATGCAAGTACATATATTTTCGTCCTATACACTTATAATTATACAATAAAAATACTCCCCTGCCCAGTTTCTTTTGCCTTTCTCTCTTTCTCNATCTAATTTCTCTCTTTCTCGTTTTATACAATTCGATTCAATTGTATATTCCTTGTCAAGTCTCTTTTGTCTTTCTCTTTCGCATTTTATACAAATTTAAATTGTATATAATCGTTCTATACACTTATAATAATACAATTCATTTTATACACTTCGTTTTTATACAGTTCTCTGTCCAAGTGTCTTTCTCTTTCTTATTTTATACACTTCGTCTTATACAATTTGCTTCAACTGTACATGTATAGCGAATTATGCAGTTTCTATGTTTGCTATGGAGCGCAATTATGCAAAATTTGCTATAGCATACAAATATGAATTTTTTTATTTGCTATATGTGAAAGTTGTCCATTATAAATAGATCTTCAATATACTTTTTACACGAGTAACGAGTATCAAATTTTTTTTACGAGTATCAAGTCTTTTTTACTATATACTCTTTAATTCACTGATATTTTCTCTCTTTCTCTTCTCGTAAGTTCTTCATTCTTCTCCACGTCCTTAAGGATCTTGAGTATAATAGTAACTTAGTTTAATATACTACATTCTCAAAAGTTCCTTATTAACATATTTCATTAAAGAGGATTAAGTTGATCTCGTAATAGTTCAATTCAAGTATGTTGTAGACTATTTTTACGAAAAATCATTGATCGATTATTAAGATCATGATAAAAAGTGTAACACATATTCCCAAGCTAGTATATTGTTTATTCTTCTTGATGACATCTAAATATCCACCTATTTATTTATTTTCTGGCAGAGAAGTGATGATGCTAAAGTATATTGGCTCTAATATAATATTATTACTCCAACTAATTAATCACATCACATTCCCCCAAAATTGTGAAATGGTGCGGGGATAATGTGCAAAATTACGTGGAAAGGTAGCAAGAAATCCCTTCACAAGTTCAAGATAGAGTTAGCTAGGCCAGAGTAATAACAATATTATACTATAAAGTACTTATCAATGTTTATATCCACGTATTTATTTATCAAAAAATACTACTACCACAACAACCCATAATCAAATTAATGTGGTGCTCTTTTGGACCGACTGGAATATTCATGTTATAACAGTTATCACATCTTAATTGGTCGGTCTCCCACTTTAAAAAAATCTAAAGAGATCGATGATGTGTTCTCTCTCGAAGAAAGAGGGCGATGAAGTAGTTTACAGATGGCTAAAAGTCCTTTATTAGTTGTTTTAATACATAGTCATTCTCTAATTTTCGGAAAATATTTCATCTAAGAGGTGCAAATTAAGTTTGATTATATTTTAATTCAACATTTTAATTTTAATAAAGTGTTTCAATTAACTTATTTCGATTCAAAATTTAATTACTTTGTTTGTTTGTCTGTTCTTATTCTTCTATTAGCTAGTTAAGTTTAATTACATAAAGCATGTCATCGTTTATTTTGATTTAAATTTTAATTACTTTATTTGTTTGTGTGTCCTTATTTTTTTATTAGCTAGTTAAGTTAACCATATATAAAACATGTCATCATTTTTAGCAATACGTATTCACTTCACTAAATCGTACCTCAAAAGTTTTCAACTTGAAGTTGACACATATAATGTTAAGAGATCTTGAATCCCAGCTTATAAAAATAACTTTTTTAATGAGTATGTCACATATAAATCAAAGTTCATACAATGCATAAATTTCATTTGAGTCCCAACCCAATATAAATATCAACGTTAGGCGGAAACTAATCAAATTGTTTAAAAAAAAACTTGGACCAATTAAGATTCAACATTTGTGTATTTAACGCATGAGTGTTCCTATTTTTTATATTTTTTTATGGCCTAATCCATCGGTAACCCTCTAAAGTTGATCCTAATTTTTATTTAGACATTTTAACTAGACATTGTTCATTTTAGACACTTCATGTCATATAACGCTGTGTTATTTTGACACTTTAGACTTACATGACACAATGAGTGTGATACACTCCTTACCAGCGCGTGGAGAGCTTATATTTAATCTATTCTTATTTAATTTTTTTCTTTTTCTTCCCATTTTAGCCATTATTTTTTAAAACTTTAACTCCTTCCATGGAGAAAAAGATCTAATAGTGCTACAACACCAAGAGATTTCAAGCTTAAACAACTTTTCTTATTTTATTGTCATTCTTCCACCTTGAAATGTTTTTTAAAAAATCAAAATATATTTTCTTAAAGAAAATCTAGGAAAATCTTTTAGGGAACTCTTTGTTTAGATTTGAAGTATTTGGTTTTATTTGAAATTATAAGTAGGAGGAATCATTTTTAGACAAGAAATTGTGCTTTAGTAAATAATTCCTTTCAAATGGTTAAATTACTATGAAAGTATATATTGGAGAAAAATAATTTAGGGTAGGGGGGTTGTGGAATGTGAAAAAGACAGTCTAGTGGGGGAGAGGTTGAGTATCAGGAGTGGGGGTGGCGGAGGAGACAACATAGGGCTTGTGAGTGGTTACTTCTTTTTAAAATTATTTGGATTAAAATTGGACATGTCATTAAGTCATTGGCTTTTTTTTAAAAAAACAACAACTCAAAATTCATTATTTAAAAATTATATTCAATATGTATGTCACGTGTCTTTATTTAATTCGTCATTTTGACACATTATCGACGAGTGTGTTACATGCGCTTGATATATTTCACTGCTTATAAAAAAAAATGTCAAAACGACACAGCGAAACATGACATAAGATGTCTAAAATGAACAAAGCCAACTTTAGAGGATAAAGATCAGGTCAAGTATAATAGGTCAAGTAATGTTTAAGGACCTTATAGATTCATGTCATGTGTACTATATAATAATACTTCAGAATTTGGAGAAAACATGTGTGAAATTAACCTGAACAAGTTTGTCAGGTAAAAGTCAGAAAGTTTACATATTCCAATTAATTTTAAATTTTCTTGAAAATATTAGCTTTAATACACATAATTATTTTATTTGATAGTTTTAAAAAATAAAAAAGTTGACAGTTTTATTGTTTTTATTATTATAATCAATAAGTATATAATTTAAATTTATCTCAATTATAAATTATTATATTATGCACATAACATGAATCTATAAAATTGTTAAACATTACTTGACATAATTATACTTGAAAACTTTAGGGACCAGCCATAAGTTAGGCCTTTTCTTTAATACATGAAAAAGTTCAAATTGCATTCATTGAACTACCCATAGCATGCGCCGCGCTTTAGTGGCTATTTTTTGGTTTCTTCCTTGTCAACAACTAAGGGCCGTTTGGATGGGTTAATAAAAGCAGCTTTAAAAAAGTACTTTTGAAAGTGTTGAAATTTATTTTTAAAATAAGTAGTTATGTGTTTGGATAAAAGTGCTGAAGTTGTTATGCCAAACGTGAAAAGGGAAAAATGGAAGAAAGAGATCTTAGGGTTATGTGGGTAATTTGGAGATTGTATAAAAATATTAAGGGCAAAAAGATAAAAATGTGGTCAACTTAAAACAGCTTATAAGCTAAAAAAAAAAAAGCACTCCTACCCCGCTTTTAACTTTTGGCTTAAAATAAGTTTTTTTTAACTTAAAATAAGTTATTTTGAGTATTGTCAAACAGCTAAATAAGTCAAAAATCAACTTTTAAGTCAGTTTGACCAGCTTTTAAGCTGAGCCAAACAGGCTCTAAATCTTTCATTTCTTTTTTTACTTCCCTTTATCATTTAAAATTATATATGAATATATTTTATATATTCTTGTATTTTTTTTCATAGCTTAATTATTGTGAGCTTTGCCAGACTTCATTCCTTATTGATTAGCTGATGATTATCATTTAAAATAATACTAATGAACGGAAATCCCTGATGAACCGTATATTTATAAGTATATTGTTTTTGCCTTTGATTTTATTGATTCTCCATTTCCGACCTAGACACGTGTCACTTTTAGTACGCAAAAAAGGAACTACTATTGAGTTTATAAATTTCAGATTCTATTAAAGTTTAGTTATTAGATATTGGATAAATTATTTATATGTATCAAATAATTTTTAATAAAAATACAGCGTCTAAGCTAACATTGGGTAGTGTCACCATAACTAGGGTGTGATAGTTGAAATTCTATTTCTACAAAGAAAGAGACTATAGAGGAGCTTACTCTTGGCCGGGCTCGGTGCAGTAATATCTCCTTGGTCTCTTCCACGGATCAATGAATATGAAATAAAATAAATTCAAAGATGAAATTACCGGTATACTGGGATTCAGACCCAGAAAAAGCCAAACATTAGGCAGTAGTGGGTTAGATTGCGAATAAATAGTTGAAATTATGAAAACTAAATTATTACAAGATTGACCACAATTTCATAATTTGTTGTGTCTCTATGTTTTTGTTAATAGAAAGGGATCAAGAAAAGAATCACGTAATAGAATGGGTGAGGACTACCCTCATTTCTTACCCATATCTATGTCCTAGTTAATTTTTGAGCTATGAATTGATTCAAACATGTAATCAATCAAGAACCAGATTTTATTAGGATATTTACTTTGATACTGTATTTTCATTTTAGTACTACTAATTAGGTGACATATAAACAATTGATCAATTTCTTGGAATCAGATCTTGATAAGCAATTTTATATACTTTACAACTTTTAGAATCCAATCGACTACACTTTTTTTTTAATTACAATAGATAAGCTTTATAGTAAGAAATTATCATTGAAGTTCACTTGGTGGAGAATAAGGAGATGGAGAAGTTGTAATAATATAATCAGCGTGCATGGTAACAATTTATTATACTATAGATCAGCTTTATAGTAATAAATGTTTGTATTAGCTAAATTCAATTAAAATATTGATTAGATCAGCTTTATAGTAAGATTAATTAGTATACATGACCAAACACTAATTTAGGCGGCTTAGCGTACTAGTTCTATGCCATGTAGCACTTGACAAAGGTATCGAAATTAATTTGGACTTAATGATTTTGGCTTTTGGATTAAATCTAATCAGATTGATAATACTCATTAATTTTCGAAAAGCAAAACGCCCCTCTCAAATGGTGATTTGGTAAACAACAAAAAATTGAAAACTATTCTTGAAGACAAATGCTAAAAGAAAGCATTATACTTTGCTCTTTTAAGGGTTTGAAAATGAAAGAAATGAGTACAACATGTGCGTATCATTTAAATATAAAAATGAATAATGTCAAAAGTCGACTGTTGAGTGCTCTCCTATAGGCATGCTAAATAGTATAGTAGTAATAGGGGAAAAAGATGGTCCAGTGGAGTTGCCAAAAATGGTCAAAGGCAATAGCTGAGTATGCACTCCATTTACTCATTTTTGCCTAATTCTCTCCGTATCCCTTCTTTACAACTATATCTATTAATCGACAGATTTTCAAATATATTTGCTCAAAACGTCTTCTTTATAAACGCCAAGTAAATGTTAATAAATTGAAGATATAATGAATGAAAAATATTTTTTATTTATAAAAAATGACATATAAAAATAAAAATTAAATTTAAAAATATATGATATACAAATCGAGATAGAATGGGTAATTATCAGTCCTTTTGTTTCTACACCCTATCCGCAGGCCCCACCACAAAATCTTTCAATTTAAGGCCTCATTTGTTTCCATCAAGATTAGACGTCTGAATCTGAATACACATCTAAATATTAAAATATGAATTAAGATTTATATGTGTAAATCTGAATAAAAATCTGATTAAGATGTTGTCTCTGAATCTGAATACTGGATTATTGAAATTATTTGTTTTCAATATCTGAATTTTTTGTTTTCAATATACATAAAAAATTAAACGCTATATCTATAAAATATTATAAAAACCTCATTTTAGTCAAAATAGTTTTATTATACAAAATAATATCTTGAACCTTTTTTTTGTAAAAAGGTAATATGACTATTCTTTGCACTCAAAAACTTTGAGAATCTAATATAATGCAATGTAAAATAGTTTATATAGAGTAGTAATATAATGTTTTCAATCATTAATACTTTCTTATTTTCTGAAACCATGCTAAATATTATATCATGAAGTGCTTATCAATTCAAATATATTGATTAATTTATAAAAGTAAAAGACGTATATTAAGTTAATAAGAACAAAAGAAATTATAAAGGTAAGTATGTAATTAACATTAACTAAATAAGAAACAAAAATTATGAGTTGTTATAATGTAGTTAAATTATGATAGGAGTCTTATTTTTTAGTCTAAATGGTGTTAAGAGTGTGTTACAAATCTAATTCATTTAGATGTATTCAGACCTATTAAGAGATTTATAAGAAAATAAAATAAATATATTTTATGAATTAAATCTGAATAATTAATAATCAGTCCTAAAATACACACACTGAATGAGGCGAATCTAATTGATTAAGATTCAGACCCTCGTTAAGTGCAAACAAATGATAATTAACGGAAATAAAACTCATTCAAAGTCATTCTATGAAATGAATGGATTTGGGAATTTACCTTTGACAGAAAAAAAGAAGTAAAACTTTTGACGATTAGTCCAGTTTTATCCCTTAATTAAATACTAATTAATGTGTGTGTGTGTGAGAGAGAGAGCACGATAGATTTCAGTTTCAGTATTTTCCCTCATCTTGTATCCAAATATTCCACTTGAGTTTCGTCTCTGATCAGCTAAAGTGGACTTATTTGGTTTAACAAAATTTGTACCACACGCAATAAAATGCCTCATCTATTTTGTAGGCAAAAGTTATGATCAAAGCAAAATGAAGAAAATAAACACTTAAACCATAATCTTTGTTTGCCAGTGTGATGCTTAAAATTCATCAGAAAATTTAAAATAAATTTAGAAAAAATTAATTTTTCAATACACCTTGCCATTATGAGTCTAAACTAATTGAAACGAGTTCAAAATATAAATGATTAAAGCTGATTAAATAAAACAAAAGGGGCGCAGTTGCTTATTCTATACCCAACCTAATGGACCCATCCCTAAAACAATTCTTAGCCGAAAAAAAATATTATTTCTTTCATTTCACAAAGAATGATTTAGTTTATTTTTGGTACAAAATTTAAAAAATTAAAGACGATTTTTAATTATGTGATTCTAAATTAAAGTTATGTCAAATGTATGAAATCATTCTTTAATCTTAAATATACAACGTGAAAAATTATTATTAAAAAAAGAATTATTTTTAAACGGAGGAAGTAATTAGTAATTGACACTAACAAAGATGGGTCATCTATTTGATTAATTAACAACTCAATTCAATTAATACAGACACCTAAACAACTTTTTAAAAATAAAATTAAAAAAATAAGTCTCTTTCTGCCCACACAACACATGATCTAACTTCCCCGAAAACCCCTCAAATATACCTAGCAAATCAATTCGATTTCCCCATCATTCTTATTAACAAAAAAAAAAAAAAAAAAAAACTTTCCAAAAAATTAAATATTCCTCATATTTATAAATATGTTAGAACTTGGGAGCTCTAAAGGAATTAGCAGTTCAACAAGAAGAGAAAAAGAAGGGGTTTTTTTCCCTAGCTGTAGTTGGTAAGCTAGTTATTTCGTAACCGATAATATCAGTAACAGTTGAAGGAAACTAAAAAAAAGGAGTCTTTCAAATTAATTTACTGCTATTTCTCACCTATATATATAGAGTTGTTTATTCGTATACGAAGAAAAAAGTTTTGACTTTTTAATCAAGACCTCTTCTCTGTTTGTTTTTGTTGTCTCAGGTAACAAACTTTGATTTCTTAATTAGCAGCTTCTTCCTCCATCTTATTCAATAATTCTCAATTATCCTAAAATGGTGAGTCTTTTTTTTTTCTCTCTGAATACTGTTCTATTGAATTCTTGGAACTCTGTTCTTCAAAGAATTCTCAGCAAATAAGAATACAGTATTTTCTGATGTTTTGTAAATTAAATTAAATTTGCAGGAGAATATGGGTTTTGAGAAACAGAGACTATTAGGAGAATTTGAAGAAAAGGGTGTTGAGGAAATTTGTATTTCTGATCATATGAATGGATTGCAGTACACAAGCACAAAATCAGATAGCTATGTTGTGGACATGGAGCGATTTTCTCATATCATAGAGAAAGACATAAATGCCAATTCAAGAATTACTGTATGTTTCCATTTTTCATTTTTTGGTCTCTGTTTTTTTCTCTGAGTTTTTGTTTCATAATCCTGACAAGTTCTTGATTCAAGTTTATCCCTATTCTAAACCCCTTCGTTAAAGTGATGAGAAAATAACTCATTATTGGTCAATTTTTGTTTACTAGAACTAAGACTTAACAACTACTGATATATTTAATTTAATTTTTATAAAAAGATGGACCTGATGAAGAAGAAGATAGATTTTGAAACTTTGGAGAATACCTCAAATATGGTTTTTATTGGGATCTTTAGGATTCACTGTTACTTTTTCTTTCTAGTTGTATAATATGAATTATACATTTCATTTTTTATTTTAAAATATTGCCATTTATTTTGTTTTTCTGATATGAATTTAATTTTTCCAAAGTTACAGAGGAACCTTTCAAGAAAAGGATCATTTCGAAGCGGCGAGAAGAAAACAAATTCAAATGCTGTCACTGAGAAAGACACCGCAAATTCCCCTAGAGGTAATACTTTTCTTTTTCTCTTTTTTTATTACTCCATTTAATATATATATATATATATATAAATTTACGAAAAATTGTTGGAAACAAAAACAAATCATTAAATTTGTATTTGTCTACCTGCGCTTCTGTTATTTTACTATAAGCTATTTAATAGCCAAAAAGTGAAAGAAAAAGACTAATATAATATGACCCCTGTGATATTTCTCAAAATTACAACACTTGCAAATTAAAAGGAATCAGATTTTTCTCTACATTTATTGTTCCTTGTACAAGTTTTTGATCGTTTTATACCATGTCAATTTTTTTCTGTTTTAACTTGTATGATATATTTAAGCTGCCACATAGTAGCTATAACACATAGTACCAAACAACAATAAATTCTCACTCAAACAGAAGATCCATGTGGGGAACTCCGCTCTGTCTTTTGTCTTTTCGTATGGCAGTATTACAAGATAGTACAGACTTTCTTCAAACAACTAATTAATGAGACAAAACATTCTATTCCTATTTTTTAATTAGTTATAGATGTGCTAATACGCATTAGTTCTTAGGGCCGTTTGGCCATAGATTTCTCAAATAATATTTGGAAAAAAATTTAGCAAATAATGTTTGTTCATATAATTTGTCATTATTTGGCAAATATCTCAAATTCCCAAATACTAGTTTTTCTAGCATTTGGGCCAAATCTCATTATTTGAGATCTTTTGAAAATTAGAATTTTACTCCAAACTTTTAATTTTACAAAAACACCCTCTATAGTAGTTGTTTGCGTTGTATTACATAATTTTTTGCGTGAACACCAAACTAATGATGAAATATTTAGTAAATATTAAATAATGATATGATTGTTGATGAAAATGATGGAAAAATTAGCTCAAGGTAATAAAATCATGTGCTTCGTCTACTTCACGATGTATGGAATGACCACATTGCTCTAGTGTCATGGACACTATTTGTTATTGTTGTAACGAACATCCAATTGACTTGTAATACAAACTTATAGTTAGTTTTGATAGTTTTTAAAACTTATTGGTATAAATCATATTTTTCCAAAAAGGTGAAATATATTTCCCATCCTATGGCCAAACACATGGTGAAATTTCACTCAAATAATATTTGCCAAGAATTATTTGAAAATTTATGGCCAAACGCTAGCTTAATCAATATATAAATTTTCAGAGCCTTTCATTTTCATCTTTTTTTTTTTAGGGTGTAAATGTATAACTACAAATTTAAGATTTGAAATCTGTGAATTTGAAATGAATAACACGTAGAGTTCAAGTCAGAAGCAGCAAGTGCGATTAATCTCATTATTAATAATTTATTGCATAATGCAATGGGTCCAATTAAAGTTCATATGGTCCAAGCTTGAAGACTATGATGTCAACATTTCTTTTGAAAAAATTTAGGTTAGAGCTTTTGTTAATCTTGTAGATATATGATTAATAACATAAAGATGCAAAGTGTCATTCCTTTTTGTTTGCATTCATTGTTTGTTTGTTTTTCTAAAAAAAGGTGGGGTTGCACATGTATCAAAATTGTTGAGTAATAAAGAACCATTTAAGCCAACATATACTTATGGCATATAGCATATTCTAATTCTTTATTTTTAAAAATGGAATTAAAAATGCAGCAAGTTCATTGCTAGGAGGAGGTAGCACGCCAGAAAAGGCCATGGCATTGACTACTAGTAGTGATCAACATACCCCACAAACCCATAATCATCAGATCACTATAGTGGCCGGCCATGGCAGCGCCACCGCCACCGAAAGTCAAATAGGTGGCAGGAGATTCAGTTACCGACGATCAACTAATTGGACCATTGATCCTAGGAGGATCCTTCTCTTCTCTGCTACATTGTGAGCTTTTCTCTCAACTTCTTTACGTAATAATATTCTTTACGAGTTTAAGTTATACGCACAAAGTTTTTCAGTTGAGTAATTTTTTTTATATAAAATAAAGTTTAATGACTTTCACATAGTTGAGAAATCTTTTAAGATATTAACTCAAGAATTAATAGGTTATCTAGTAAAAATGATAACTAAAACTTATGATTTTATCTGTAGTGAGATTTCATATCCGTTAAGATTAGTTTTAGAACACACGTTGCGTAAGTGTTTATTTTCTTTCTTAAACATCGTGTCTATCGCATAAATTACTATAGGGAGTATATATGGTATAACATGTTTAAATGCACTAGTAATTAACATGAGTTGGTGTGACTAAAATTGTAGACTAACAAAATTTTGTTTCTTAATATATTTATCTAATATGATAGTGCCCTGTCTTTGACAGGTCATGTATGGGAACAATATTATTGATTTATTTTACATTATCCATTCCCAAAGTAAATTGAGAAGACATTGCTGATCTTAGTGGATGATATATATAAAGCATGAAGAAGGCACTAGCTAGTTCTAACTCAGAAGCCTGTATATTATATAAATGTAGAAGCTGCAGAGAGACATGAGCATAACAAAGAAAAAGGTTAGTATAAAGGGCTTAAACTACAGATAGAAGTTGCATTACCAAAGTTTCAAAAGAGAAGAATAGAAAGCCATCATGACAAATATTGGCAATAAATATTCTGTTCTAATGAGTACCTTTTCTTTTTTAAATTCTCTTTTTGTAATATTTTCCTCCCGTAGAGTTTAAGTTCTATGCACTGACAGTGTAAAAAATAAAAAAGAAGTACTCAATCGAGTTACTTAATTTAACTAGAATCAAGGTATTATGATAACTTACATGATACTATAGATTGAACTATATATTACTTCAAATCATGTCTGCAAGTACCCCATGCCTCCCACTCATTTTGTGGTTCAAAGCCCTATTGTTTCTTTATGTTCTCTGCAGCTTTAATACAGGGCACATATACTATGACTTTGATATGAATAGTACTAATAAAACATTATTTGGAGCATGATGGCATGGCACAGAATATTTATTACTACTTAAAAGTAGGGATAGGAGCAGTGCACACATTTATCAAACTAGCATACTTATTTGACTTAATGATTTCTATATGAAGTTGTAAGAGGATCAATAGCTTCTAATTAAGCTAATTAGGAGTAGTATTAAGGAAAAATGTACAATTACCCCCTTAGACTATGACCGAAATTTCAAAGACATACCTTAACTAAACTAAGGTCCTATTACCTCCGAACTTATTTTTTTGTAATTTTGTACATTTTCTGTCTTACGTGGCACACTGAAGACTGTAAGCAATTGAGGCGCATTTATGTCATAGTCTAGGGATACTTGTATATTTTCCAATAGTAATAATAAAAACAGACATAAATAAAAAACATACTATAATAAAGCTAAATATGATTGGGATTATGTTTTAGGCGTTTAAGGAACCTCATAATCTGGACTCTGGATCCATTTGGACTTAAAGGTATATCTAAATCTTTATAAGATCAAACTAGATCAAAGAAACGTATTTCAAATTGTTCGAAAGATTTTAGTCTAAATGTTTGGGCTTATAAACAGTGCAGGTCCCTAATTCTGTGGCCCTTTTACTTGATCACTCACAACTTATATGATAAAATATGATAACATCTATTGATTAATTAGCTAAAGATAAATCTTTATAACTCAACTCTGAAGCCCAATAAATTTGACAGTACCTACCAGCTATATCTTCCAATGAAAAATACCAAATATCTACCCATAAAAATTTCAAGGTCTCAATAGCCAGAGGTATCATTTTTTATACTACACCATAAAGATCATTAATAGTTTAATTGTCATTTGTCAGTCACTAAATATGTATTTTCGGAGAAACTTAGCATTTGGTAAAGTGTGTCATCATTTCATTTAAAAGCTTAAGTTGTTAGAGATAGCACATTTTTATTACTTAATTAACAATCTTTGGAATGTTCTTAAAGCCTATAGCGACGTTGAATCTTGAGAATTAACTAATGCTGATAAAGACTTTAGTATTCTTTGTAAATATGTATTTTTACTGCCGCTAAAAGTTAATTTTGTTGTGAAATCGGCACATCTTTTACCCAAAATCTATTTTTTTTTTTTTATCTAAAGATAATTTTTTCTATTATTAATGGGTATAATTGGAAATACCTGGACGAGTTGGAAAATGTCACTCCAAAAACATATAGTATCACTTATATATATCAAGTTTCTTAGTGTATAATAATACACAGATTTTCATTGATATATACAGGAGATACATGCTCGGATATAGAAGGATTAAATACACAAATAATAGAAAACACCATTTTGAGATTGAGTTCAAATTCGTCTCCACATACCTTCAAAATTGATATTTAAGCTCGTCTTCAACGAAATTTAATTAATTAATCATGGGTTAAACACATTAATCACTTGATCCTTCTAACAACGCATCCACTCATGTGAAATAATTTGAGTAATCAATCAAAAATATTACTCCCCAAGAAAGTAAAAATTATATGTAAAGCCTTAATTAAAAAGTTTACCGCTGAAGATGTTACAAATTAAACAAGAGTTTGTCGTTTGAAAGTTTTATTAATGGCAGATGAATGACGAGAAGGATATAAGAGTTCAAACTAAAAAAAAAATATCAAAAATTGCTTGAAAATTTGAAGATCAAAAAGATCTCTTTATCAAAAAAGTTTATTGTTTGGTTAGGAAAAAAAAAATTGCTTGAAGATTTGAAGCCCAAAAAAATCTCTATACAAAAAAAGTTTATTGTTGGGTACTGAAAAGCTGTTTGAAGACATACTTTTTTATTATTGAAGATATGAACGAAAAAGAGTCATTCAAGCTTCAAAGCCAAAATAATGTTTAATTTATTTGCCTACTTTTTTTTCATTTCTTTTTTTAAAAAGGCCTTTTTCCTTTTCTTTTTTTTTGATAAAGTTTTAGTTTTAATTTTTCACAACATATTTAATACCACAAATCATTCTTGAGTTTATTCATAAGTAAGTGAAAAGGTTATTTAATGCAAATTATGAAAAGGTAATTAAGATTACTAGTACTTCACTTGCAACAGACGATTTTTTTTTTTTAAAAAAATAATATATATATATATATATATATACGCTATTGAATTTTCAATATTTATTTAATAAATTTCTCAATTATGTACAAAGTCAACATAAATAAAAGTTATTAGGTTTCAAAAATTTAAATCTGATACAATAGATCTGTTCCTAATAATACATATTAATATATGGGTAAATCACATAAATATGCTATATTATAAAAATATTTACCATCTATGTCAACATAACTTTTCTAACTTAAATATAATAATTTTTTAGAATTAAGAAAATTGTATGTTTTATCTTCCTTCGTCTCTTTCTTTGCCTTTTTTCTCTTCATCTTCTTTTTTTTATTTTTCTTCTTCTTCATCGTCTCTTTCTCTGTATTCTTTCTGTCACGACCCAAAATCACGAGTCGTGATGGCACCTATATTCCCAACCAATAGGTAAGCCAACCAGCATATTTTAACAAACTTAACTAACAAGAAGTGAAAAGACAACAAATTTCCAAATCTCCAACACTGAGTTCTTATAAGTACGAATGCGGAAAACTGAAAAAAAAAATACTACCCAAGAAATGGTGTCATGAGTACAAGAGCTTCTAAAATACGATGCAAGTCTGAAACTAAAAGGCAAATCTAACATAAGGGATATCCTGTCTGAATACTGAATAACAGAATAAGTAAAAGATAGAGGGAGATGTGGGCCACGGAACAGCCAAGCAGCTCACCACAACTCCAAGAACTTCAAGCCGGACTCAATTTGCTCCACGAGATGTGCTCTTACTCGGAATCGAATCTGCACCACAAAGAGTGCAACAAGCGTAGTATGAGTACGAAACCACGTGTACCCAGTATGTCTCATTGACCGACAACGA
>NC_028638.1:48060042-48062492 GCF_001406875.1 Solanum pennellii
AAGAAGATTTCATGGAATACCTTAAACCGACGCTTCAATCTTGTTTAACAATCGTTTCGTGACTGCTACAGATATGATTTCTCTTGGCTAAACCCTTATTTTCCTTTTACAGAATAATTTTTCCTAAATATCATATAACTAATTATAAGAGTGGTGAAAGTGACCCACTATTTATTTCACTACTATCCTCTTTAACTACCAACTAAATACATTAATAAAATTACCCCACTAATTTATCCAATACATGGTCAAGTATAAAGGTATTAAATTAATTATATATATGACCCACTAACTATTAACTATATACTAATTTAATAAAAATTTCCTCAATTAGGCACTCGTAGTTACCAAATAGTTTAAATATCCCCCTTAAATTTTCCAAAAGGAGTCAAACTAGTCCTAGTTCTCAAAACGACCTAGCGGGTCGTTACACTTTCTCTTCCTCTTTTTTTTAATTCTTCTTCTTTTTTTAAAAAATAAATTCATTTAAATAACTGTTTCTTGATCAGTTTTTGCCCATATTGCACTAATTTTATTCAAAAACAACATGAGAAGAGGAATAGAAAAATAAAAAAAATTATAATATCATGTTCACAAATAGAAATTTCAAATCTTTAAAATTATAGAAACATAGAAACATATCTAATACAATCATATGTATTAGGCATGTTTCATAATTGTATTAAAATCATGAAAGATACATTTATATTACATATTACAAATTTTTACTCCTTTTTTAGTGATATCAACCAAAATAATTTAAGTAACACCCTTGCAATACATTTATAACATCGGCACAAACATCACTCATGCTCTTTAGATACAAACCAAAATAATTTATAAGACACATATAATACATATTTTATTCATGAATAATACTAGTTTAATTCAATTTATAGATTATTGTCTGTCTTTTGTTAGTTACGTTTTTCTTTTGTTGTTAATTTTCTCTTTTAATTCAACTTTAATATTATGTGATACACTTTTAACACAAATTTAATTCATGTAGTTTATTATTTGTTGCTATTAGATTACTTGTTTAATTCATTACTGATACAAGTTTAATTAACTCTATAAATTATTGTCTGGTGTTTCATTAGTTACATTTTTTATTAATGCTTAATTTTCTTTTCTAATTCAACTTTTATATTTGTGTAATGCACTTTAATACAAGCTAATTCATTTTGCGCTTTATTCGTTTGATTTGTTATGATTGAATTACTTATTTAATTTATTATTGATACAAGTTTTATTCAATTTACAAATCACATAATGCTCTTTCGTTTGCTACATTTGGTATTCATGTTTAGTTCGCTTCTAATTCAACTTTAATACGTGACTAATACATTTTTAATTCAAGTTTAATTCGTTTGGAAGTTCACTATGTCTCTTCATTTGTTACGATTAGATTACATGCGTTTAATTCATTACTATACATGTTTAGTTCACTTTGTAGATCATTGTCTGATCTTTCATTAGTTACGTTTTCTATTCAAGTTTAATTCTCTCTTCTAGCTAAACTATAATATTTGTATAACACATTTAAATACAAGTTTAATTTATTTTACAATTTATTGGTTGATTTGTTACAATTGAATTACTGGTTTAACTCATTATTGATACAAGTTTTATTCAGTTTATAGATTAAAAAAAAGCTCTTTCATTTGCTACATTTTGCATTCATATTAAAATCTCTTTTAATTCAACTTTAATATACGTGTAATACATTTTAAATTGAAGTTTAATTCATTTTAATTTGTAGTTCATTATGTCTTTTTATTTGTTACGATTAAATTACTTGTCTAATTAATTATTAATACAAGTTTTATTCAGTAGAATTATTGACTATTCTACAAAAGTAAGTTGAAAAATAAAGAAAGGAGAAAGAGTAAAAGTACGAGACGGAGAAAGAACATGAAAAAAGAAAGAAAGGAGAAAGATTGAGACAGAGAAAGAACAAGAAATTAAAAAAAGAAGCGAGAGAGTAAAAGAAGAAAAAGGCGAGAGAGAATTTTTTTTAAAATAAAATCTATAGTATTTTTACATATTACTATAAATGATAATAATCAAAGAATATATCTAAAATAAGTAATTATTTTTTAAAAGGAATCTATTTAAGTAATTAATCCTCAATATATATAGGTCCATATATTACAACCATAAGTTTAAATATATATATCATATCTTTGATCAATCACTTTTTGTATACTCTTAAGATCCTATCGATGAGTATTAGGTGAATTAAAAAAAATATAGACACAATAATACAAGAGAGCACTCAATCGAATTAGAACTTGGTAGATGAAGTTGGAATTTGCTTATTTGTGGAAGTTGTAAAGTTGATGAAATTGACGGTTGAAACGCACAAGACAAGAGTACTATTATTGTGGGCAAGAAGACATATATATATATATATATATATATATATATATATATATATATATATATCT
>NC_028638.1:48062577-48066989 GCF_001406875.1 Solanum pennellii
ATATATATATATATATATATATATATATATATATATATATATCTTGTCCAAATATCAACATCAATTATTCCTATATCATACGTATAGTAATTCATACCGACTTAAACAGAACTTGGTAACAACTTGCTTTTCTTTTTTTTCTTGGCAATTCGTTTAGTCTAATCACTATTCACTAATGGCATTATTTTATCTGATAGAGAAAGTATTGAAAATCGCTTTAGATTTAGTGCAAATTATTATTTTTGTTTTTTAATTTTTGACACTTTTAAAATATTCATTTACATAACTAAATAAGTTTAGTTATGCACCCGATCGATCACATGACATAACAAGTGTCTAAAACTCTTGTTGGACTGTAGCAAAATGTGAATGAAAAAGAGAAGAAAAAATAGAAAAGTGAGGAAACCAATTTTGGAGGGAAAATGAAAAATCATATACAAAGTGCAAATGAAAAGTCATTTCTCCCATATTGATAGAAGAAAGAAAAGTGTTCTCTTCATATTAGAAAACATTTCGTTTACTTCTTAAAAGGCCTCATGCTGTCGTCACTTTGGATTTAGATTATTTTTGGACAAAATTTATTTCATTAATCTCATTAATTAAATTCTTTTTCCTAATTTTCTTTCTCTTATAAATTAATTTGTTAGTTAATTAACAGAATTAATTTAATTAATGGCATTTATTTATATTTCGCATGTAACGGTAATGTTTTTCTTGAAGGGACATGTTCCTTCCAGAAAATCGTTATTTTTCTCAAAAAGATACAACAGTCTGAAACAACATGTTTGAACAAAAGTATTCACACTATTATCGAACAGAGGCGTTCCTTTACTGCAAGTGACTATAAATAAGAGATTATTTTCGTTTTTCAAGACACTAAAATTTTTTTTCTCTCTGCATACATTTTCTCTCATAAACAAAATTGTCGATTGACAGAGTCTGTGTATGGTCTTGTTACTGATCTTATGTTGCCGAAGTTATTGAAGTTTGAGGTACCGCTACTTCTTACAGGTTAATATGTTTTATCTTGGGAGAAATTAATCTGCAACCTCGGGTACAGTGAGGGGATTAAATTTCTTAAGGAAATACAGTGATTTCTGTGGACTCGGGATTAAAAGTTTTCCGTCTATTTCATCTTGTTTCTGGTTTTGTATTTTTTGACTAACCTTAATACAGGTGATAACAACTCTTAGTACAAAGTTAAAGAAGTGTTGAAAGCACTCCTAAACTTGGCGAGAATTTAAGGATGCATTTCACTCATTTGTAAGATCATAATGTATTTAAGTTTAATTAGTAAAAAAAAGGAATATTTTTTAGACAGTCAATAATTTGAAAATAAAACTTATAACAAAGTCAAAAACTAATATTGCACGTCATTAGAGGTATTTAAATACTTATCTCTTATATATATTCTTTTCTTGCAAACCTGGAAAAACAGATATGTGAAGAAATAGTTCACAGAGAGACAAGATAGATAAACAGCTTGAATTTGTCTAATTTGAGCATCTTTTTATGTCATTTCTGGAGAGTTCTTTATTTATTTAATTTGTTTGATTCTTTTCCTGTAAATTCTGCGCATGTCAATTATGCTTCTAAAACTGTAAATTGTCTGTACCCGTAGACTAATCTTTTTTTGACAACTAGAGAAATTATAGTTTGTTTGTTTAAGTTGTTAAGAAGTAAAATGTGTTTATTTTAGAGAGTTAGGTATAAGTAAAAAAAATAAGTAATCTGAGTAGTAGCATAAGTTGTTTTACAAGTCAAGAAAATAGAAAGCACTTTTGAAATCTTAGTCAAGTATAAATTTCTCTTTAATTTAGCCATACTTTTTTACCAAATTAATTTGTCAAACATCTTTAAAAGTTTTTTTTTTAAAAATCTAACAAAAAATATGTTTCAAATAACCAGATTTTGTTATTTGCCCGAACATGTTGGATATCAATTGCCCTGAGTTTCTTACAATAAATAAGTTTCTCTTTATTAGAAAAAGGAAAATAAAATATCACCATATTTGACTAGTCTTTTTCTTGTAGGAAAAAGTTTATGATTTTTTGAATAGAAAGTCTTTCCTTCTAACTTAATCAGCATTCATAATGTAACCTTTGAGAGTTTTGGTTAGTTTGAAATTATGTGGGATACGAGTGATATATATCACTTGTGTGAACCTCCCATGTATTTCGAGTGAATTGGTTGAGGCTATTTCTCTCTATATAATATCACTCTCATGGTAGATTGTTCATCTTTTTTCGTGGACGTATGTCGATTGATAGAACTACGTTAAATTTTTGTATCTTTTGATATATTTCTCACATATCTTCTTACTCATAGACTTTTAAAGTTTGTTTTGCTAACTTTCGCATGACACATAATTACTTTTCGATCCTAACAGAACATGCTATTAATCTCTTGCCAAATTATATAACTCTCCGTAGGCATCAAAGTTTTAATAGTTAATCATAAAATAACTAGGACTATACTTCAAATTACAGATATACTAGTCCAATATTACAGACTAATACAATTGGACTAATGCCCTAATTTTTTTACAAAAATTACATTGTATAATTGTCCATCAAAAAATGTTTCAAATAAGCCGAACAGGCTATTAATCTCCTGCCAAATATAACTCACCATCAGCATTAAAGTTTTAATATTTAATCATAAGATAACTAGGACTATACTTCAAATTACAGATATATTAGTCCAATATTATAGACTAATATAATTGGACTAATTCCCTAATTAAAAAAAAATTACATTGTATAATTGCCCATCAAAAAATATACATTTATTGTATAGTATTATCGTATGGTAATTTTGCTCATATATGGACCAATAATTGAAGGAACAATTGGGCTGTAATAAAGCATAGAAACACCAACAGAAAGAAAATAACAACAACAATAAGAAAATTTTATATTTGAAAAGGGGAAATTTAGTACAAGACATGAATTAAAAAAAAAATACATTTATATTCAATATGGATCCTTTTCTTGTATCAGCCTATTAATGAAGGAAAATAGTAAAAAAAATTAACAATATACAATCAGTTTGTTTGTTTTTTATTTTATTTTTTACCAGTAAATGAATCGTCTTTTATTCATAAATAAGTAGATTTAAAAAAAAAAATCATTAGAGATGAATACAAATCAAGGGATAGACATTACCTTATCAATTCTGATGAAGTAAGAAACCTCTAATTAATCCGCACGAAAAAATAAATAAGAACAAATGTTCAGAATAGTCATCAATGGATTTTTTTTTTTATCGTCACTCTATTTGTTAATAATGGATTGGTTTTCTTTTGGGTGGTTGAGTTTTAATTTGGTCTACTTTTTAAAATTAGTGTTTCAACTATTTTTTTTTCAGAAAATACTAAAGCCGACTAAAATGGTCACTAAAGCGAATTACATAAAGTAAAATGATTTATTTCAATCTGAGTTGAGTGAACAATAATTGAAGGACAAGAAATAAATGAATATTTAAATGATGTTTCTTCCACAGATTTTTTTTTTTTGTCTTTCTTATTATTATTACTTGTGAATATTGGGTAGTCCCAATCACCTTGAAAAATTGTACTACTCCATGTCTCCATCAGTCCCAATTTGAAATGGTGTTTAACTTGACACGTAGTATAATATAGAATAATTTTTGAAATTTGTTATTTAAATATTTTAAAATAAATTACTAATATTTATGTTATTATAAATATTTTTTGAAAAATGAAATAAAAAAAGCTGAGTAGTATAAATTGGATAGGGACAGAGGAGTTTTTGAAATTTGTTATTTAAATATTTTAAAATAAATTACTAATATTATGTTATTATAAATATTTTTTGAAAAATGAAATAAAAAAAGCTGAGTAGTATAAATTGAATAGGGACAGAGGAGTACTACTTTTTTTTTTATGTATTGATTAGCAAATCATATAGAGAGAGCCCACCTTATCATATGATTGCAATTACATACTGACATCCAATTATTGTGCATATGCAAAATGTATTTTCTCAAAAAAAAAAAAAGCAATGAGAAAGTGTTAGCCCTGTGACGAGCACTTAGCTTCACTTTCATTTTCAACTAGAGTTGAAGGTTTTAGCATAAGCCATTAATTAATAATAAGAAAAAAGGTCTGATATAGAGTGTGTTTGGTATGAAGGAAAACATTTTCTAGAAAATATTTTTCAATTTTTCCATGTTTGGTTGGGACAAAAGTTTTGGAAAATGTTTTCCAAATCAACTCATTTTCCTCAAAATTAAGGAAAATGACTTCCTTTCAAAAATTAAGGAAAACATTTTCCATAGCTCTCCTCCAATTTCAAATTACACTTTTTTTTTTGGAAAAGCATCAATTTAAAAAAATATTTTCAATTTTAAAATTTTTATTTTTTCACATGATCCTTGACCTTCCCCCC
>NC_028638.1:48067134-48091725 GCF_001406875.1 Solanum pennellii
CCCCCGCCCCCACCACCACCCCAAAATAATAATAATTTTGATTTTAAAAAATATTTTCAATGTCATAATTTATTTTTTACTTAAGTAAAAATAAAAGATGTCTCTCAAAAACAAATTTCATTAATAAATCAAACACTAAAAATCATTTCCGGAAAATATTTTCTACTCACCAACCAAACATGAAAAAATAAGTCCAAAATCTACTTGTTTTCTAGGAAAACATTTTCATGGAAAACATTTTCCTCCATACCAAACACACCCATAGTGTTAAATTTTGTTGTTTAGAATCAAGGGAATAGGGTTTGATATACCCCTCAATTTTGTCATTTGGAGCTGATACACCCCTCGTTATAAAAGTGGCTCATATATGCCCTTATCGTTATACAAACGGCTCACATATACCTCTGCCGTTACAAAATGGCTCACATATACCCTTCATTTAACGAAAGTTAAAAAATTAGTTTTAAATTTATATTTATTACTTCTAATTTTTTTAAAAAAAAATATTTAGGGGTATATATGATTCTTATATCAAAGTTCAAGGTATATTTTAATTTTTTTCATGCATAAATTATTTTTTGACTTCTTTTATTATAATTATTTGGGTTTTTTATTCTTATTTTGTTTTTTTCTTTCATTCCTTAGTTTAAAGAGAAAAAAATTAAACTATTTTTTTTGTGTGTATTGTAATTTAATTTCGTATTCGAAGAAAAAATTTGGTCATCTACAATAAGTTTTACAAAAATATTAGTGAAAACATAAATAAATTTGATTATCAAAATAATAATTATAAATTACTCATTGAAACAAAAAAAAAGTCAAATAAATATGTTTGACGAGGATTAAATATTACTCATATGGGATTATATTTTTTAGAAAAAAATAATAAAAATTTAAATTTAAATTATTATTTTTTCATTTCCATTAGAGGAAAAGGATATATGTGAGTCATTTGTTTACAATTAGGGGTATATATGAGCTACTTTCATAACAAGGAATATATCAGCTCTTAATGATAAAATTGAGCGATATATCATACCTTTTCCCTAGAATCAATAATATATATATATAAATTTTTAGCAATGATGAGTATATCAATTTTAGAAAACAAAACCTATAAGGAATATATCAAACTTTTAATATATTTTTATAACGATGATTCAATAATTATTTTTAGTATAGTAAATTATTATTATTGAACGAAAATGAGTCGTATCACCGGAAAGAAATATTCCTAAAGTCATTCGAATGATTAAAAGGCAAATTGTGTAAGATTAAACTAAAAGACAGTGTAATAAGAATTTTCTTAAGAAGGGAAAACTAAAAGGTCGACTATTTTTTGGACTCGTAATGATTGACCGCCAAATGAATGAGGCTTAACCTTGCACAAAATATTAGAAAATATTAACATTGGCGGTGACTAAGGCCCCACTTGTCTTTGTTGAAACAAAAATGTACCATTTTGAATATCTATCGGATTTAAAAAGAAAAGTTAATTATTTTCTTCTAAAATGGATACTTTATTTTTATTTAAAGGTTGGTAATTATAATATAGAATCCAAGTAAATCACTTACAAAAAATTGTTTTCTGATATTAACATACCATCATTGTTTTCAAATCCACAATTAAACGCATTATAAAGTTTTAACACTAAAATTTTAATAGAAGCACTCTTCGCATCCTAACAGTATCAACAATTTTTAACACTTGCAAGTTTTTCTTGTTTTCCCTAAACCAGATTTATTTGCGAATGTAATCCAAGATTATGCGAGCATAATTTTCATTTTGCGATGATCTTTTTCTTGATGATTTTCATTTTTTCTTAATATTCGTCCGAGCTCTTTATAATTATATTTTTTCTATCTCTGATCACTTGCTCCCTTTTGAATTGACATTTTCATTAAGAAAATAATAACTAACATAATGAGTTACTATTTTGTCTACTAATTACGAAGTGAATTAATTTAAAATTTAAAATCTAAGAGTTTTATATTTTTCAAAATAATTATTTGAGATGTAATAAGTTAAAAGAATTATCCTTTCTTAATTTTTCAGAACAGACAAGTAAAAAAAATAAAAGTTAACAAGTAATTAAGGATAAAGGAGTACTACAGAGGAAACGACGGGGGAGAGGAGTTGTATATTAAAGACATAAATATGATCTTGACTTGGCTTCAACGCAAAGCTATGCCTTCCAACTTTGAGCGTGCACAAGTAGATACTTAAAGTTGTATAAAATTAAACAAGTAGACATACGTGGCCTATATGATATAATACACGTAGGACACAAAATTGTCATATCGGACGAATGAGTCAATTTACTTTATTTTATACAAATTTAAGTATCTACTTGTATACACTTAAAGCTAAAAATTATAATTATCAATTGACATCAAATTAAGGGTCATATTTATAAATATGTATTATGTTTATATTAAGCCAAACAACCACTAAGGAGGCGTAGAATTATACACGTAGAGAATTTATGGAACTCGAGACAGCACGTCGGCAAAACAGAATAGTGGGCCTACTGGAGATTAAGTTGGAAGCTTTCCATATTTAATCCAGGGACCCAATTTACCTTTTTAGTTAACCATATCTCTTCTTCAAATTCTATAGTTCCCCAACAATAAAGGACTGATTTTTACTTTCTCAAATGTGACCCTTTATTCAATGAAAAAAACATCTTTTCTTAATGATTAAAATGCTTTTTGAATCTTATAATATAGTATCAAATATAAAGAGATATTACATATAAAAAAGTGGAATGAGGTAATTTTCTTTCTTTGAGACTTAATTAATACTCATGGCCCAACAACTTTATGATTTGATGTATCGAGAAAAATCGTTTCCAATGATGGTTTAGTCCCTACATTTATAATGGCTGATTTACTTTTATATTATAATAATATATAACCTCTCACGAGTCCTAATCAGGTTCTATAAAATTGATATCACTAGATTGATGAGACATTGTCGATTAGACTTGACGGTAAGATAGAATAATGCATCAACAACTAACATCTCTTGCTAATACCATTTCGTTTGGGTAATTAGTAGAGGTGTTAAAATGGGTTGATCCGATCCAATCCAACTCAATTCTAATGGGCTAGAGAGTTAAATGGATTGGGGCGGGCTGATCCTTTTAATTAAATGATCAATAAAATAGTGGTTCAATCCAATCCTAAGCAGGCCACGGGTTGGGACGGGTTGATCCTTCAACCAAAAAATGAATAATATTACTCTCTTAGAATGAGTATCAAATGTTGACGCCTATAAACACGACATCAATTCATAAAGAATTCATTTATAAATCACACACTTCGGTGAATACTTACAAAAATACATTTATGGATCACAAACTTTGATGAATATTTACAAAAATACATAATAGCCAACGTAAAATTTAGCGGATAAATGTTGAATATTCCATCATTTTCCCCACAAAAAACTAGCTGATTTAAAAGATTTTCAGCAACACAAGGCAGCCTAAATACTTAACAAATCTAAATTTCTAAATATTACATGACGCATTAATTAATATTTTATAACTCTGCTTCTACTTCCACCATAGATCAAATTTAAATCAACATGTGATATTATTTCCTTAAGAAGTTCATCTTCATCTGCAATTCACCATGCAAGATGATATTGCAAAATATTTGATTTTTTATTTTTCAAAATATTTATTCATAAAATCTTTACAAATAAAACACTATTAAATTATGGGAAACTTACATAAATATACAAAAATAAAAAAATATTTACCATTTATAGCAATAATATCTTTTTTTCACTTGATCACTTTTAATTCATTTATAATACAAGTTTAATACATATTACAAAGAACAATTTATTATTCATATATAATACAAATTTTAATAATGGATAATACATTTATCACACATTTTAATACACTTATAATACAATGTGTCAAATTTTTACAAAACAAAAATAATATATTTCAAAAAACAATTATAATTCATATATATTGCATACATAATTCACTTTTAATTCATATTGCAAATTTAACATAGTATTGTTATAAATGGTAATAAATAAAAAGTATTGCTAAAATCAGTAATTATTTATTAAAATATACTAATTTATGTAATTTTTCCTTAAAAAAATATATAAAAATATTTTAAAATATTAGTAGCCCACGGGCTGGCCTCTGAGGCTTACGGATTGGATCTAAGAGGCCAATGGGCCAAATGGGGCGGGCTAAAAAGTATCTTTTGTAAATGGACCAAAAATATTAAGCCTAATCCCACTTATTTCAAAGGTTGCATTGGGCCGACCTCGCGGGCCAAACCCTTTTTTACGGCTCTAATAATTAAACATGGTGTGCCAGCATTAATTATCCAAAATATCTCTGTGTTTGACTTTTTTTTTTAAACTAAAAATGTCTTAGTTCATGCATCTGTCCTGTTGATGCTTCGGCTGATACATGTCCAATTGAATCAAATCATACAGTATTATGACACCCTTTTAATTTTCTTTTTATCTATCAGAACAGTTTGATTAATTACATAAGATATTTGTCACTTTTTACTAATAATATAAATGTATAAGGTAATTTTTATTCACCATGCTCAAGAGAGATGAAAAATAATAAATCACTTAATAATAATTTAATCTTTATTAAAATTTTAATTTAAAATCTCATGATTCTTAATCTACTTAATTACATCACACCGGCCAACCTTGGGTGCTAATTCACTCTTGACTTATCAATCTTTGTTAGTTTAGATATTTTCTAGGTTTAGAACGTTGGCAGTTGGCACATTATTTGTATAGTGATTTTTCCCCCAGATTTTATTAAGTACAGTGTGAAACTTTTAATTTTAAATGTAGCTGATTTTTTTCTCAGCATTCAATACATTCTCCTCAACTTGCTCGTCTAAAAAGTCCCACTCTCTTGTTTTGTCGTGGTAACCGTACTCATCACAAATATAATAGCAAAGTCAGAATTTTTAATAAGGGACATAAAAATATAAAGTAAAATATATAAATGCTGCTATCAAGGATAAAACACACTACTCCAAATAATTTTTATAACCCATGATCACAACTTACAATCAAGTGATGTCAATGCTTATATATATATATTTATTAAATCAAATTTTAATTTATATATACAATGTAATTTTCGAAAGAAGGGGCGAGCTTGACACCCCTTTCCCTAGGTGGCTCCGCCCCTGCGCAAGCACCTTCTGCCCAAGGGACTTATGTAGATACATGATATTTATCTCATTTAAATATCAAAAGTTTATATTTATTTAGTTTTAAAAGTGTATTAACCATGATTAAAAAGATAGACATTGCAATTTTTTTCTTTTTTTTTTGATTAATCTGTACTTGAATCTTTCTTTTCTTTTCTTTGTTTTTTTGTAAATTTTTTAGATTAACTCAATGTAGAGAGATAGAGAGATCACGCTGAACAAGAAAATAAGTAAGTGGGCCTATAGTAAAGTTTGTTGTGGAACGGGCTGGAACTGAAAGAGAAAAAAGAAGCCTAAAGCGGATCTAATCTATGTGTTGAGTTGAGGCTTGAGGGAAAAGTCCAGAGCGATTGATGAAGAAATCGAGAAAGTAGGAGTTTGATATTAATCTGTTTGGCGCTTCACAAGTTAATACACATTATTTTTTTTTAAATTTTTTAATATAAATATAAAATTTACGAAAAAACTAGTGAGTTCATCCGAACCCATGAACCCTCACCTAACTCTGCTTATATTGATATATCATGTGGGAAAGAATATCGACATCCAACTCAAAACCTCTAAATGGAATGACTCTAGACATTATAAATCACTTTTTGAGTCCCTTACAACAAACGATGAAGGACATATATTTTTCTATTACACATTGCATACAAAATTACAAAATCCTACGATAGGATTTAACTAACTTTAAAGTTAGATATCTTTGTTATATTTGATTTTTTAAATACTAAGTATGACATTTGACACTTAACTATGTAGATAAGTGGAAGAAAACTTTTGTCTTGAGTAAGGGATTTCTCCGCGTAGCAAAATTGGCATGTAAAACCATAGTATTATATTATTTAGTTGTATACAGGGCGATGGAAGTTGTGAAAAGAAAGTATAAATGCATGAAAAAGAACAAGTTATTATAAATGTACATGTTCATGTCACCTAACAAGTACTTTATGGTGTAAAGAGAAAGAGAGGGTATGGTATTAATAATAAATATGTGTACCTTATTATTATTATTATTATCGTCCTTTTTCATAAAAAAAAACACTGCACATGGAAGCCCTTTAATTCTCAGCCTGTTACCAATTCCTAGTTAGCACAAATTGCCGACGTGGATTTCAAATTCATCATGTGATTTGGAATTTCCTATATGCTGCCACGTTTCTTTTTCTTTTCTTTTTTCTAATGCCGACATATATTCAGAAATTGTTGTTTCTGCTGTTAGCTAGCTCAAATTTTCAAAAAAAAATATAGTATTCTTGATATTTTCTATTTTATTTTTATATTTTAAATAAATAAATAAATTAGGTTTTTGCTCCCTCAAGTTGTTGCATATTTGGGTCCAATTCCAGAAATGTATCATGTGCCCTGTTCCTGACTCAAATATCTAAGAGTACTGAGAAATTACAGACATGAAATTATTATAAAAATCACGACAAGACTTGGAAGAATGAGAACCAAATGAAATGAGCAATACTTCTTCTATTAGTGATTAAAAAAAAACCAAATTAGGTTGGACTAGTAACTGCAAAATGAGATAAATTATACTCTTTATCATACAACAAGTTAAAGATATCGATGAAATTGAACCAATCGAACACTTCATTAATCTTATCATGTAATTATATTTTATGAAACATGGATTGTATCAAAAAAAATCACAATAATCACGTCTCTATTACACAAGTTAAAGTTATTTATCTTGTTAGTAAAATCAAATTAGGTTTCTACAACCATTGAGATATTATAGGTTGATCAATTATGCGAAATGGAAATGATTGGTATCTTGATTATTATTAATAATAATTGTAACGTCTTGTGCAAAGCAACAGTTTTTTTGTTTTATTATTCTTTATTTTTACAAAAAAAAAGGGGGATTTGCCTCCATGCTAAAAAACCCTTTCAAGCAACAGTAATATGGCAAGATATGGAAACAATCGACATTTGTTTTAAAAGGTAAAATGTATTTCTCTGATTAAATCGGGAGCCGCGTGTTCTTCTTCAATCCTTTACTACCATGCCATTGATTTTTTATTTTATTTTTCTTATAGTTTTCATATTTCCAATAATGTCCTTTTTTTCACTATAAAAATATCTAATCTTTCTCGACTGCAAATGTACTTAGCCACCTCCACTTCTCAATTTCTTCTTTGTTTTCCATTATCTGGTACGTCTCCACCTTCTTCTTATTTTTGTTTCCTAAATTATACTATACATTTTACAAATTCTTTATAATAAGAAGATTCTTATACACTCTTTTCTTTTCTGCATTGCCATGCAAGTACTACGCTGCGAAAAAAAGATATTTACAAAGAGCGTTAATTATTTTTTTATTGTTATTTTTGGTGTAGTGGTAGTTACTTCCCTTTTCTTTTTTTTCTTTTTTTTTTGGCCTAACTTATCGCTGATTTTTATAAGTTTGTTTTGATTTTTTTTAAAGTTTTATTACACAGGACACTACGGAAAAATTATGGTGAAGTCTACGAACTTCTCACAGCAGCCAAACCAAGTAAGAAATATGATGATTAATTACACCAAACTTTATACTTCTGTTTAATCCTTTTTGCTTCCGCTTAAATTCTGACTTCTTTTAGGAATGAAAACTTTCTCTAAAAACCCGAAGAAATTAAGTGAAGGGAATTTTATTTTCTTTTTTTGTTTAAGCTACATGTCAAGTTGTAGCTTCTTGACCATATTTTAGTAAAAGATTGCGTTACCGTATCAAATTATTCTTGTATGTTTTTTTAGTAATATATACTATGAGAAACAATGGTATTACCCATCGTGATATAATGGTATACATAGTAGAATTAGTGAGAAACTTTTTTCATAAAAAAATATATTATTAATAGTTTTTTTTTTTTTACTACTGACTGATTCAACCAAAATATCTATAGAATTAGTTATGGTATATATTTCAATGAGCAAATAGTATAGTATTCTTTCTATTCTAATTTATCGACCTTCGAGATACAACACCTTGTTAGTTCGATCCGAAGAGAAGAATTACTTGAGATTTGATCATATGACTTGGGTACTACTGCAGCAGTCTTTAAACGTAATTTTAATTAACAAAATGTAATTCGTTCATTGAAAATATTCTATATGGAGTATATAGTTTGACCAAGCTGTTTTTTTTTTGTATAATTATTGTTTTTCTGATCGAGTGGAGACATAAAATTGGGAGTACTGATAGTACATGTCAATTAAATTGGGAAATGAAAATACAATGACTAGTAAGTGTACTTTCCTGCACCTCCTCAGCTTATGTACGATAAAGATCTGTTTAAATATCTACCACACTTCAAGAGGAAGCTTTACAAATTTACCTTGCACTAACTAGATTTATCAATCAGTACAATAATGTACATGTTATTTGTGAATCATCTTGGGCCAGATCACCCTAGGTGTAACTCAAGAGGTGTCTAAATAATGAACACGTCTTTTTATAAAAAATCAAAAGTAAATATTAACCCTACCTACCTAACTTCCTACATTGGGAATTATGAGAGTATTCTATGGTAGGAAATTCAAGGAAAACAAAAACAAGTTATTTTACTATATATATTGAGATAAATTATTTTATCAGTAAAGTATAAATAATAAGATAAATAATCTTAAAAATATTCTAATCAGATACAAAATTAAATAATCTTACATTTTATCAATAAGATTATTATATCATATACATACCCCAAACCACTCATTTAAGATATAAGGCATAATTGTAGTGGAAAACCATGTAAATAAATTACTATATCATATGCTTGAATCTTGAATAATTTAAAATTAATTAATTTTGATATAATGCAAATGGGTCCATGTTGTGTTGGTCGGTAGCTGCTAGTTGTCTCCCTGGTCGTTGGATAAAACATCGAAATATTGAACCATAAAATTGACTTAGCAATATACAACATGACCTTTAATTTTATTTTCTTTCGACTTCTATTATATCTGAAAACTTAAAATTATTAGAGCGAGTACACCTTTATTATTACTATTAATTAATTACTAACACTAATTTTCTTTTCGAGAAGATAAGCAGGGATGATGAATCAGCTGATCCTCCTTTTGAAGAAACATACAAGAAACTTTTTGACGACATAAGAATCGGAAAAGGATCTTCAAAAATCAACTACGAAAACCTGTTTGTGGTTGAAGAATGTGAGTTGCCATTAATAGATCTTGAACAACTAAAGGGAAGAGAATTTGAGAGAGAAGAATGCAAGAGAAAGATAGCACAAGCTTCACAAGAATGGGGTTTTTTCCAAGTTGTAAACCATGGTATATCACAGGATGTATTGTTGCAAATGAGAAAGGAACAAATGAAGCTTTTCAAAAAGCCATTTCATGAGAAAATGAATGACAAACAACTTAATTTCTCTGTGGGAAGTTACCGTTGGGGAACTCCTTCAGCTACTTGTCTTCAACAACTTTCTTGGTCTGAAGCTTTTCATGTACCTCTCACTGATATCTCCAATTCAACTCATCATCCAACAACCCTAAGGTACTATCTAAAATTATCACAAAGTTATCCTCCTACCTTTAATCATGTCAATATTGAAAGTTGAATTTAAATACTACCTCCGTTTCAAAAAATATGAACTCATTCCCCTTTTAGTCTGTTTAAAAAATAATAGTTTCTTTTTTTTTTTTGGTAACATTTTATTTTCAGTTTTCCATGGGTCATGTTTAAGGCCATCGGATCAAAGGACAATTTTGTATATTTGACCAAACTTTAATTTAGGACCCCAAAATTCAAAAGTCTTGTTTATATTATTAAACTTTATGTCAAGTCAAACCAGGTCATTCTTTGTGAAGTCTTATTTATATTATTAAACTTTGTGTCGAGTCAAACTAGATCATTCTTTGTGAAACGGAGGGAATAGTTTTTAAAAAAAGGTACCAGATTTTTTTTTGTCCTTTGTGGAGAGTTTAAATTGATTAGTTTGTTAAAAAGAAAAATAGACTAGAAAATAAAGTAGGTATAAACAAATTGAAATGAAAAAGCAAGATGTAATTATTTCGTGTTTCGTGAGGGTAAATGATTTTAACCTAATTAATAGTTTAGTGAAAGTAGTGTGTTTTATTTGTTTATTTATTGGAGATGAGTGAATTGTAAACTAAAAACATTATCTACACTAATATATATGAATCCGAGGAAGTTATGAGTAGTTGGCTGCCGATAATGTTCAAAAGTAGGTTTAGAATTGACAGGATTTTAATTCTGGATAAACTGAAAACTATCTTTTTGTTTTTATTATAATTAGGTTCCTACTTTTAGAAACTTTAATTTAGGATCTGCCGACTTAGAGAATCTTGTTTTGGAACAGCTGATAACGTTAATCATATAATAGTATAGTAAATGGTTATCATAAATTTCTTGTGTTGAGAGAGGAGGACACGTGGCCCATTCGAACTAAAGTCTTGTTCGACCATAGAATAAGTACTTTCTTCAACATAGAAAATGGGGTTAGATAACAATATAGAAATTTTTCTGTGGTCCAACAAAGATTATTAGTAACAATTTGATGTCATTAGAGAACACGCATTTTTTAAAAAAAAATTTAGGTCTTTAAGAATCAAGTATTATGAAACCATGCCCTAATTATTATTTTTTTCGAATGGACTAAATACAAATAATACATAAGTGGAATTAAATTAAATAACGAGTCTTTCTTGATTTAATCAGTTTATCCAAACATGTTTTTATTCAATGATTGAAATTTTATAAAAAAAAAATTCAAAAGAAATCGCCAATAGGAAAAGAAATTATTTTTTTAATTCAAAACATATCTTCATTCTTCTTTTATGCTAGCATATCTACTTCCTAACTTATTCAAGCTTTAATATATATATTCATAATATCTAACCCCACCCAATTCATCAAATAAAAGAGTAAAAAGACAAGGCGCTGTCTCATCAAAAGATCCTAAATATAGTGAAACATACACAAAGTGCATATATTTCGTGGTCTCAAAATCTGAGACACACATTTAGAGGTGCTTATGAATCTGCACATGATGGGTTTTGGACATAAAAGTTATTATATGTATACAAAATTAAGAGGGTTTGAATCTTTATTATAAACCACTTTGAATTGATACTTCCCTTGGACTCTAATCCTCTTTTTTTTTTCTTGGATGAACTCCAGCTCCACAATGGAACAGTTTGCAACAACTATATCTGAATTAGCACATGATTTAGCAAGAATTTTGTCAGAAAGAATGGGATATAAGTCGAAATATTTCAGAGAAACATGTTTGCCACACACTTGTTACGTTCGAATGAATCGATATCCAGCATGCCCTATTTCTCCACAAGTGTTTGGATTAATGCCACACACTGATAGTGATTTCCTCACAATATTGCATCAAGATGAGATTGGAGGGTTGCAATTAGTAAGAGATGGGAAATGGATTTCTGTTAAGCCTAATCCCCAAGCCCTAATTATCAACATTGGTGATTTGTTTCAGGTAATTAATATATAATAAGTTATTTACACTGTCAGTATATATATTAATTCTAAACGAAGCAAGTAATATAATGTAATCATCATGATGCAGGCTTGGAGCAATGGTGTTTATAAAAGTGTTAAGCACAGAGTTGTTACAAATAAAGCAAAAGAGAGATTCTCCACAGCATTTTTCTTATGCCCATCCTATGATACAGAAATAAGAAGCTGTTTTGAGCCTTCTGTTTATAAAAGATTCACCTTTAGAGAATTCAGACAACAAGTCCAAGAAGATGTTAAGAAATATGGTTATAAAGTAGGTCTCCCTAGGTTTCTTGTCTCAACTCACTAAACTCATATAAAATTTTGTTAGCAATTAAAAATGCATAATATATGTATGGTCATGACATTTTAAGAGCTGTTAAATAACAAAAATGTATAAGTCAATCTTTCTCATTTTTGAGTTTCAATTTAGAACTCAAAAATTAAATAGTGTAACGTGTACGTCCATATCTTATATATATAACTTCCTAGCTATATAAGTACTGCTTACCATGTAAGCATATGTGTCTAATCTAATTAAGTAATATTTTACTATATATAGTATTTCTAATGATACTTTATTAGTGGAAAGAAATATTTTTCTTGCTTTGTGATTGTGATTTATTGCTATCAAAAATATAATTTTTGTCTCAATTTTTACGGGTTATGCAAATTTAAATTAAGTTGATGACCTTATTTTTCTCTCTCCTTCTTTTTGTTTCCTCCTCCATATTGAGTCACAAGATCTAACCATCTAGCTAGGTTAAGAACCTGGCATTAACACGAATTCTTATAACTTGTATGATTGATATATGTTGAAGGTAATTTATCAAAATGATGACTTTAAGAAGGAAGGTGTGTAATCGAAATCAATAGAATAGTATTAAAATAGGCGATCAATTTGAATAATTGAACAATACATCTATACGAGTTTTACCTATCCATCAAGACTTGTAAAACAGTTTATTTCATGAGTGGAAGGATAATAGAAACAAGAGTCCGGAGCCTCAAGGGCAAAAAAATTGACAAAAATTTTAAAAATGCATATCAATTTTATTTTTTTTAAATCAAAAGGGCAAAATCGCTAGTGAGGTAGTGATTTTGTTTTGACGCAGTTATTCCGTTAAACAATCAAAATCGCTGACCTACCAGTAATTCTGTCCAAAAAGATTTTCCAGTTTTAAAAAGAAAATCTTTGTCCATGCAGTGTTTTTGAGAAACATTTTTTTAAAAAAAAATAAACAAAATCGCTGCAATGACAGTTATTTTACTATTTTTTTTAAATGCCGGGATTTAGGCGAAAAATGTTTTTCTTTTTAAAAATCACTCCCTTGGCAACTATTTTGGTGAAAGTTTTTTTTTAATCTTTAAGTAGTTTTCTATAAGCGGAAAGATAATTATATCTTATCTTCATTAATTTACTATTTTTTATTAGCAACCTGAATAGACAAAGGCTACTAAAATGAAAAAAAAAATGTTTATGGGAGTGATTTTGTTTTTTTTTTTCTAAAAAAAATCCCCATAAACGTTCACGAACAACGATTTACTTTTAAAAAATGAAAAAAATTAGACAAAACCAGCGATTTTGATTGTTTAACAGAGTAACGGAGTGAAATCAAAATTGCTACCCTACTAGCGATTTTGCCCCCTTCGTTAATCTTTTTTTATATATACTTTTTTGAAATTTTTGTCAATTTTTTTTGTCCTTTAAACTTCGAACTCATAGAACCAATTAGTGAACAATTTAAGTTATAACTTGTGTAAATTTAACTTTTATTTCTTTCGCTCCACACAATTTGTGAACATGTTATGATTCGTTTGTGAAAGTTATGATGTCGGAGATTGTTTTAGCAATAATTCTGTTAAACAGAGAAAATTTAAACAACTTCCTTAAATATTCCTATTTATTTGTGCAATTACCTTCTAAAAAATTGATGTTTCCTATTTATTTACCAACATGAGTGGCACTGGTGAGTAGTGATAGTGTTTCACCCATATTCAGAGGTCTCGGGTTCGAGCCTTTGGATATATAGAAAATATTGTGGAAGCGCCATCTTCCAAATAATCCTGTAGAGCACAATTTAAATTTAGTTGGAATTTCAATGTGAACTATGGACACCGAATAAAAAAAATAAGTATATTAATTAAGGGACTCAACCGAACCCTCCTTGGACCTTCCAACTGAACGTATGGGCGTAGGGATGGAACCAGATAGCCAATGTTGGCACCAGTTAAAATACATTCTGTTTGTAAGAATTATTTAAAAGTCAGCCAAAGTTAGTAATGACATAAGCCCCATCAAAATTTTCATATTAGTAACTTTGATAGTTAGATGTTAGAGCACAATATTCTCCATATATATAATAAGGCCTAACCAATTTCTTTCAAAAATATTTTGTGTTGTATTTAAATATTTTATTTTGTGTTGCATTGATGGCACTGGCAAGTGGCATTATTTCTAGTCACGTTTTGGCTACTAAAAATTGTTCCTGTTATTAATTTAGTTTTAAATTTTAATTATCTAGCTGTTGAGAACAAAAAATTATTTTATCATTAAATAAATTAGTTTGATGGACATATAGTGAAATTAAAAGGGTTATTATTAACATGGTTATGCTGAAGTGGTGGGACGATGAAACTACTACTTCTTTTAGTATATAAAATTTAAATTTGAGTGTAGGGTATAAAAAAGATGTTATTAATATACGGTCGCAATCCAAATTATATCGGCTCTAATGTGCTTCCGAACAGCCGCAACTAAAAATTGATAAATTAAAAGGCTTGTTGAGATTATTTGACTGTATGGAAAGTCAACGATGGAAGGACAAAAAAGTAATTTCAAAAACACAATAAAGCAGCCTTCATATAGAACGCAATCTGGGTTAGTCGGAGACGGAGAAAAAAACGCCGACGATCGGAGATGGCGCGAAGAATAGCGATCCACTGGTTCGCGCTCACATTTACTATCGTGCTCTCCCTTCTTGTTCAGCCTTCTTTCTCCATATACTGTGACGAAGATGACTGTTACGATCTCCTTGGGTAATCTATCTCCTTTTAAACTATCATCTTTTCTAATTCTTATTATTTTTTTCACCTATTTTTAATTTTTTTTTTGCAGGGTCACTCAAAATGCCAATTCTTCTGAAATCAAGAAAGCTTATTACAAGCTCTCTCTAAAACAGTAAAAAAATTTTGCTTATCTCAACTGATTTTTAATTTTTGTTTATTTGGTTGAATTGGGAAGTTATTGATAATTGTGTTGTTTAGTCATCCAGATAAAAACCCTGATCCAGAATCAAAGAAGCTTTTTGTGAAAATTGCAAATGCTTATGAGGTAATTAATGTTCTGCTTCTGAGGTTTAGTTTTCTTTTGTTTGCTTCAGTAATTTGTGAGACTTATTAGCATATCAAATTGGGATTTCAATTATGTGCATTGAAAAAAGAAAATCCAACGATAAACAAGCTGCAGAGCTTATTTTTGAAGCAAGAAAAGGTAGCCCAGAAGAAGAATTAGATGAAAGTGTCATAACTTGAGTGAATTTGGGTAAATACTAATGGAGTATTCATTTCATACTGGGTAAAAAAAAAGAGCTTTCTGTTGCCTTGGTCCGCACATTGTGTTTTCGATCAGCGAGATGCATCTAATCTAACACAAATGCTAGCTTTATGCCATGTTATATGTTTTGTTTGACTGGAAGGGGTCAAAGATGTTATACTACTAGGTAAAAAGGTTATGTTTTATAGAGAAGAACAAAAAGGTTGTGAAAGATACTAATGGAAATATGGAACATGGTCTAACCGTTTGGGATGTCATATAGTTGGGATGGGGGGAGTAGTATGTAATTTTGATAAATATTAAGGGTTGATTTTCCCCGTAGATTTTGAAAAACGAAGCCACAAGGGAGCAGTATGATTATGCACTTGCCCATCCAGAGGAGGTTAGTTTCCTTTGCTCTTTTGGTTACATATTTATTTGCGTAAATATTTTGCCAGGAGTCCTGGTGCTGACATTTTTATTCCCTAGTAGTATCTTGGAGTCCAGCTTATGTGTATTGAACTTTCTTGGGCAATGCTATTACACTTTTCATTTGACAAATGATAATCAAGTTGCATACTAATGTGTTTTCTTATGCTTTTGAATTTTCAGTTTTTCTACAATACAGCACGGTATTACCATGCTTACTATGGTCACAAAACGGTGAGTCTTTTGCTATTCCCTTCCAGATATTTGTATTCTTTGTTAACACTTCATATGGGTGAAACTTTGATCTTGAGATTTCATTATACATGTAAAGTTCATTTTATACTCACTTAGCTGTTTGTGTTTGAAATTATAGGATACCCGTGCTGTCCTCGTTGGTCTTCTTTTGATAGTCTCAATATTTCAGTATCTGAATCAGTGGACAAGATATAATCAGGTAAGTAAGTACTAAACATTCATCACTATGATTTCTCTCAGTTTGTAAGCTGCGTTAGCAATCAATGGTTAAAGACGAGATCGTTGTATTATAGTCTGGAAATTGAAGAATGCTGTCCTTCTCAAAAAAAAATAAATTGAAGAATGCTGTCCTGACTTTTATTTTGCTTGATTTCCTATATTTATTTTAGTTTTATGATTTGAAAAATGTAAAATTCCCGTGATGACATTTTATAGTTTGACGATCTAAGAGCAGTGTGATCCTTAGGCAATAAAAGAAAAGAACGGTCTTATGATGATCGATGACATTAAGTGAGATGATTCTTATGTATAAGTAAGTGTGTGCCTTGAGTATTTGTCTGGGTAAACCTAGTTGATATGAAGATGCATCATTTTATGATTATCTATCGACTATCTTACGAGGTGTATTTGTTTGTTTGACTATTTGTAGATTATTATTATTTTTTTATTGATACATTTGAGGATAATATTTAATAACTAAACTAGTAATCAATAACTAAACTAGAAAATTGGTCCTCTAGCCATGTTACTCCTGTAATCCTATTCTGATGCACCTATTGTCATTAATATAATAATATGATTCACCAGAAGTGAAAGCGGAACAAATATGGATTTGGATTATTCAAGTCTTATTTTGTGGCTAGAACGTGAGAAAATAGTGTACTCGGATGAGTTAATTAGGACAGCAATAGCATGTATATCGATGAAGAGTCTGGAGAACTAGGAGAAATACATTAACTAAAAACAATGGTGTTACTAAGAATGATCCAATTAACCATGCATCTATCCTTATTTAGAGAAAATCAATCATAATACTACCACTTTTACTCTAGCTATCCACCTATTGCAACTCTCCACCTTTATCAGGGTTTGGAACCTACTATGTTTTGTGAATCCTAAATAGGTCGAGTTAATGACAAGTACTGTGACTGTTCTGAAAATTTAAGCGGAAGAAGGATGAGATTTTGTGAACTTTATGCTGTAGCTGTACACCCTTGATCTTAGTCTGCAGAAAACACCTTCGAAGCAACAAAAACTTCAGGAAGTTTTGGCATGATTCTAAAAGAACTCTACCCTCTTCTGAATGAGCATCGGAAGATTCAGTTGCTGCCAAAAATTGCATACATGCCAATAAGAATAAGACCAACATGAGGCAGATTCTAAGGCAAGGAAGATACCATAAATTTTTCCAATTTAATATTAAATAATCAATCATCTAGATACACTCCAAGATTCACAATAAAATATAAAGAGGTTTCTTACATACTCTTTTCTTCACTTTTCTGCATTACCTAGTTTGATTTGTAATGGAAATTCAAAATGATTTTGGGTGAGCAATTTTATTGTTTAGTGGGAAACATTGCAAAACAGCAGTTGGACTCCAAAAGCATGCAATATATTGAAAGGTTACATCATGGTAAATAAAATAAAACAAAATAAAATTCTCCTTATGTTGAATTCTGTGAGACAGTAATATCTAGCTTAAGCTAAAAGTAGAAAAGAGTGACCTGTAGTTGCAGATGGAAATAGTTCTTTTTTGGCTTCTTACTAGTACTTTGCCATGTGTTATAAATTCTGATTTCCTCTTTTATCAGGCTATTGACATGGTCAAGAAAACACCAGCTTATAAAAACAAGCTACGTGCTTTGGAGCTTCAACGCACTGGAGGAATGACTAATAGGAAGAAGGGCAACAAGCCGATGGACAAGTATGAGCATATGTTTTGTTTATTGACTATGCAACCTGAATCTTCTGGTTTAGCTTGATGAAATATACTATTCTTTTCATAAGGGCTGTCATTCAAATTTGCTTATTTGCTAAATCTGGGTTTATCAGCCGAATTTGCTATTTGTGACAGGAAGGTGGAAGAAGAACTTGGCAAGGAACTCAACTTGGACATAAAGGGCACCGAAAAGCCTTCTGTTTGGGAACTAATTGGAATCCGTTTTATACTTCTTCCTTACACTCTGGGAAAGGTAGTAGCATTTTGGTGTTTTATGCATAACAATGAAATGAAAATACGATCCAAATTTCCTGGCGCTTATTGTTTGTTCTGCTAGAAAGTTTAAAATAAGATATACTGTATGCTTATGAATACAAGATATTTAGGGTTCCTGACATTCTTCATATGTCTTCTGAAGCTGTTACTGTGGTATGGATGCTGGTTCTGGAGGTACAATGTCAAGCATGCTCCATATTCATGGGAAGATGCCTCCTATTTGACACGAAGGTCACTTCGGGCTTCTCTTGATTCATGGATATCTATTGGTAAGACAAACTGATTTTCCTGTGTTTACGAACACCGTGGTAGTGTTGAGTAATGTAGATGGCCAAGGTAAAAGCAAAAAACTTTCAGATTGCATGTGCATATCTTGAGAAATGTAGATAAAGTTTTTGGGATGTATATGCGATTGTGATGCTTTTTACAAATGTTTCCCCGATTATTGCTGCTTGGCATACTACCAATATATTGTTTTTAATAAAGTTTCTTTTAATTTCTTGCTGTTTATGATTTCTTCCAATCATGCTTCTTTCATCAGACGAATCAACCAAGGAAGATCTTATTGAAAGACGGCTTTGGGAGAAGTCCAACTTTGAAAGCTATGTGGCTGAGATGCGCAAGGAATCAAAGCGCCGAAGATAAAAAGTTTTTGGTTTTACTCAAAGCTATGTGTAGGATGAGACCAGTTTTGATGGGGGAGAGTATTCTGAGACATGAAGCAGGAAGTCTAATGTTAAATTATCGAAGAAAGCAGAATTCTTTTGACAAGGAGAGCTATTGAATTGATAAGTATGTCATAGAACTTGGATTTTCACGGTCAGTGTCATAGCTATATTAGTACTCAAAATAATACTATACAGAAAACATATTGAGACAGATACAAGCATATTGCATTTGGAGCAATTTTGGGGGACGACTGCTGCTCCCCACTTGCTGTTGTAATGCTAGGTTAGAATGTGTTGAAGCATCTATATGTTCTGAAAAGACAGGAACTCTGTTCCATATAATGAACTTCATACTTGGCTATGTTGTATTTGTATGTACCATAGTCTTAACTGGTCAACTGTGAACATGAAAATGGCAGGTCTGTCATTGCCAGTTGAACGTGTTAGCTCCTCTCGACTATATGCTTTCGATCTGCATTAACTTCTGCATATATGAGATTAAAATTTTGAGTGCACCTCCCTCCATGTAGGGTGAGTTGAATGCCATTCCAACCATCGGAGGGCAAAAATGCTTCTTTGGTCTTTAACCTTTTTCATCAACCAGAAATGAAGAATAAAAGTAATTTCAAGCTGGTTAAAATATGAAAAAACTTTTTTTAATAAAATAAAGAAGATGAGGAATACACTTTCAAGCTTTATTCTATTAAGACTGCATGTTGCTCCCTGACCTTGAGTTTTTATGGACGAATAATATTGTGAGAACTTCTCCACAACTGCATTTATACATGGTGAGATTTATTTATAGCTTGATTGGGAATGAGAAAGTTGAATGTATGTTGTTAATGTTGATTAAGAGAAGAGCACATAATAGCATATTTGGCGTGAATGCAGGCACGATGTAGATGCTTTTACATAAAATAATTTTCTGTAGATCCTTGGACTTCCTAAATATGAACCACTCGTTGGGAGTGTTTTAAATTTTTTTGTTAAAGCGGAATTCAATATAAATGGTGCATCATAGCTATTAAATGAATCTCTCGGTGAAGCGCAGAGAAAACCAAGAAGCACCAGCAGAATTCTCGACCCTCCATTAATAGTCAATTAAGTAGTCAGCTTGTAGAATTGGTTAGCAGCTGTTTTCATTGATTTAATGGCAATAACAAGGCTAATCTAAGTAAAATGCCACATAGCTATGTACTGCGAACATACTTTCAGAGACTCCAGATTGATAACAAGCCTGAACTTCTCACAGAAAATCAATTTGCAAAGACAAGGCTGTAATTAATGTTTCAAAAGATCACCCATTTTACAGCGCTTCATACGGGGCAAGCTATTTTAGTATTTTTACAGAATCATGGATACGGAATCAAATGGTTCTCATTGCATTCACAAAGTAAGAACAATCCTCTAAGATAAGCGTGCTCAGGTAACATTGAAGTTAGTTCGTCAACCATGTCCACGTCATACATTGCTCTGTTTGTATAGCTTGGTGTCAAGAACTTGCTTTCCACACATTGCACATACTCCTGCACAGGGAAAACACTTTAGACAAGACATAAAGAACGATACCCTAAATATAAATCATTTGGAACTAGAATTGCATTAATATTAAATCATATGCAATTCCAAAGTACTCTTCATTACCTTTACTATAAGCACAGGTATGACAATATTTGCCATCTTGATGCACTTGTTGTTTGCAAATAGTGCACTTTGTATTTCCATAAGGTGACCACCTGCAATACAAGTAGTTCCCTGATAAGAAAGTATCAAAACGATGACAAATACAATCAAACTGCATTTGTTATCCCAACAAATCATATAAAACATTTCATTCAGCACGACACTTACCAGAGGATGCTGATGACTAAAGAGTGAAAATGGTTGCAAAGCACCTTGCAACACCAACTTAGGCTATCCACTTATCACTTTTAACATTGCAATACAATGATTTCTATTTTTTTATTTGGGATTTCAAGAACTTATTATTTGAGATTTCAAGAACTTATATTGATTCTATGGTCTAATGGAAGCATACTGTAGTCAATATTCTTGCCTAAATGGTGCATTGCATTCTTTCTCCACAAAGTGGGGTACAATTGCTCCTCTTCCAGAGGTGTACCAATCCAACTATAATTCCATGTCTTATACAAAGAAAATCCGAGGAAAACAACTTGTTCTAAACGTTTTTTTTAATAAACAATTGTTCAGCTGTTCGGTTTCGATCCCACGACCCTTGGCCTGGTTATGACTATTATCCTATGACCTATATTGTGTGGAAGGGGGTATAAACCAAACTGACCATAATCATAACTGTTCAGCATCTGAACTTATCAAATTCAAAGACAGCTCTTAGAAGAATTTACAAGAGAAACTTTCAACACAATGTTTGCTTCTGCCGTAATAATCCCATTCAATTAGAGTATCTCTCCCCTTTCCCTATTTTCACATGGTACCCGGTATTTGTATGAGATCCAATACCTTCAAATAGGCACTGGCCAAAGTTTTCGTTCATTCCTCTTTCCTGCTTTCAGAGATTCATTTCTGCTAGTACAACATCTCTTTGACTTCATACTGATTATCTTATATTATCCAGAATTCTACTGCAGTAATTCAGGCAGACCTTGCTTTTAGCTCAAACCACTATTTCCAACATTGAAGGTGTCAATAACATGAGTAATCAGAAGGAAGATTTGTCAGAGACATCTACGTGGAACTTGTTCAATTTTACTTGTGTAAATTTTCCCTTTTTTTTCATAAATAAGACAAGGGTTCCTCATATAACATCATACTGGAGTGCAGTTCAGTCTGAACTACTTAAACACACAATTTCAACCTTTAAGATTAGCATTAGCAAATTCCAAGATCAGAAAGAATCATTGCAAGACTCTCATGTTTCATGTGTCTCAGTGTATGTAGCGTGGGCCATTGGAGAGGGGGGGAGGGGTGGACAGGTGGGGGCTTTTAAAAAAAAGGGATGAGAAAAGGACTTGAATTTCCCTCTTAGGATACACCTTACTTTTGGATTGTGTTCTCTCCCTCACAATCTACTCAACTGTTTCCTTCATTGGTTTGAAAAACAAGCACCCCAATAAGAAATACAGATCTCTCAGCCAAATGAATTATATTTCATCTACAAACAATAATACAGCTAAGATAAAAGTACTCAAGTCAGTAATTTTTACTTCTATCTGTAATGATGCTGGTTTCCGTACAATTTCACTGGCACCTTCTATCTCCCACCAGCCCAGGTACGGGGAAACTCTGCCCACCAACGGGCAGGTACATTGGAAGACATGCTTAGCGTTCTTTAGATTCTGCTTGATTTTAAAGCCTTGGTCTCCATGGTTTGCACCCACTTCATTGATCCCTAGGTCACACATTTGGGTGCTACTCAGGTTCGCAAATTTACTACAGCTAATCAGTCGTTACTAACCAGCATTAGAAAAAACCTGACTACCCAGTAATTTAACATATGAACCTTCTAGAGAAGAAAGTAATTGAGTTCTGATAGATGAAAGTTTTGGTTTGTTATAATGAATCTCAATTGACTGGCATCACAGATCAATCAGAAATTCATAGAAGAAAGCGAGCATATAATCAAAAAATAAAATTCCCTTAAAAAAAGCAAGCATACGATTCTGAGTTATTCTCCTTCTCTTCTAAGGTCAGGTCAGTTAAAAGGGAAATTTACAAGGAGACTGAAATTCACTCTCAGGACGGACTGGTTAAAGCGATTAACCAAAACGAAAAGAATAAAAGGAAGAACAAGAAGTAACCTTTTCTTCTTGGAGAGCAGTTTGTTCTCGTTAATCTTACGGCCTCCGCCTTCAGTAGTGTTGCTGGCACCTTCCTTCCATTTATCAGGAACAATCACCTTGGACAACTTCTTCTCACCTGAAAATACAATTTATGAAACCCTAGATCATAATCAATTGCTCATAAATTGCTTGTAATGAACAATTTGTGAATGAAGAGGGGAATTCGGACTTACACTTATCGCAAACCATAGTTGCAGTTGGCGAGCTAGATTCAAATTGCGACAGAGAAAGAGAGTTTTTCAACTCCGGCCAAGAAGGAAAAAAATTGATGAGGGTTGAATAATATATGCGAAGACGGGGCGGGGCGGTGGAGATCAGAGGAAAATATATGGAGTTACGCGTAAGAGCCGCTTGATTAAATACTTGAGAGGTGTATTGCTATTTTTTTATTGGAAAAAGGTCAAAATTATTTTTAAATTATGCTAAATAAATTATTCATATTCTTTTTTATATTTTGAGATTAAAAATATCTTATTATTATCTCAAGAAATCATAAATATCCTTCAAAATTAACATTCCAAATTTTTAATGATATGACAAGCCACGTGAACTAATTCCTTCACCTAAGCTGCCAACGAGAATTCCCCAATGGTGATTGAGATTGGGATATTCTTAATTTTCCTTGTTCAATTTTTTTTGAGACGGGGATTAAACAATTTAGCTAACTTGTCTTGATTTTAGAGGTGTAATGTTTTACTTTTTTGATGCAATTAAATTATCACTTATTGAATTTATGAAGGAAAAAAAGAGTTCTGGTGATGGTAAGGGTACAATGAATAATGAGGGGAATTTAATTTAATTGGATGGATGAATTGATGGGTAAGTAAGCATGGGTTAGTGGGAATCCTAGTTGGCAACTTAGGTGGAGGGAGTAGTCCACGTGGCTTACCATATCATTAAAAGTTTGGGGTGTTAATTTGGAGGGTATTTATGGTCTTTTGAGATAATGGTGGGATATTTTTTATCTCAAAATATAACGAAGGGTATAAATGATTTATTTCGCATAATTTAGGGGCAATTTTGATCCTTTTGCATTTTTATGTAGGATAAATATTGAAAACATTCGTAAACTTACCGTAAATTATTAGTTTAGTTTAATAAAATATTGGATAAATATTTTAGATTGTAACACGTGTCCATCGCTAGTAAAAAATGTATATACGCTTCGAAATTTGAACGGTAAAGATATTAACATTCTAAAAGTACAACGAAGGGTATTTACATATCATTTACGATAGTTCGGGGGTATATTTGTCTTTTTTCTCTTAACAAAATATAGAAGACTTTTGATCATGTGGTCCTAAATTAAAGTTATATCAAATATACAAAATTGTCATTTGATCTTATGGCCTTAAACATGTCACATGAAAAGTTATTACCAAAAAAAGAAAGAAGTCATTCTTTTTTAAACAGACTAAAAAAAAGGTCATTCTTTTTTAAACAGAGAGAGTAATAAGTAATTCATGTCAAGTTTAAGAGTGTTTCAACATTTTTATTATTTGGTAAATGTTTAACTATATTTGAGATATATTTGAAAGTTGAAAATTTACACCCTCAATATTTTAAAATTAACTTTACGCTTATTGTACTTTGAACTCCTCGATCCAAGAATATATAGGAAGTAAAAAAAAAAGTAAGACGCATATACTCTATTCTTTCAAACTTTAGTTTGTGAATTATATATGCAGTGGCGGATTATACGTGAGTTTCAGAGGGATTGCGACAAAAAATTACAGTATATATATACGATAAATTTTTTATATTTTTTAGATACATATATTTTGAACTACTTAATAATAAAGAGAAATTGATGGTGTTGTGACAAGTCCCCTCAAAAATTTTAAAGGCTTATTTACTCCTGAGTTCACCACTGGATATATTTTTATTATTGATTTATGAAATTCTGCACCCACATCCTATTGGATATATCCACAACTATATATATA
>NC_028638.1:48092320-48121989 GCF_001406875.1 Solanum pennellii
TATATATATATATATATATATATATATATATATAATTACAAATAAAAAGACGTATTTTTTATTTAAAAATTGAATTTATTTTAAAACATATAACTTTAAAAAGGCGAAATAAACTAGTTGACAATTATACTTGTACGTGTTTGTATTATGGACCCTTATACTTAACTATTTATTAACTGAACTCATAGATTCAATCAAAATAAGATTTTTAAACCTTCCTATCATGTATATAGTCCACTCTCCTCTAAAAAAATGACATGTCAAACATTTATGATAAATGAATTACATGTCATAATAACCTTTATTAATTACTTTTAAAAATTTAACCAAACTTATAAATAAAAGGTACTAACATAATAAAATAAAAATTAAAACAAAAAATTGGGAGTCACATGACTACTGTACATCTTCTCCTCCATTCCCATGGTAAAGTCGTCAAATTTTACCTGAGAAATTTGTTTCCACCACCACCGCCACTCTTCTTGCCAGAGAACATGTGGTCTCTTCCGCACCCGTCTCCATCTCCGATACGATTTTCCTTTCCTCATTCTCCAATCTCCGGAAATCCAGCACCCCTAAGTTGCTGCAACACCGACTCCGACCGGCAAACCTCCTCGTCGCCACCCATTTTGCAGAAAAATGAATCAGCGCCATCTCTCTCTCACTCCACTCCGAATCAGCAGATTCCAGCAAACACCATCGCTCTCTCCTTTTACCGGTGAATTAGTGACTGAGGGAGGTGGCAATACCGAGAGATCTGCATTAAAAAGAAAAAGGGGTTGGACAGGGATGGTGATTGAGCATGGAGGAAAGTATCAAAATAGTCCCTCTTCTTTGGGCTAAGGCTCAAAGTGATTTGTGTTTTCACATGGAGCATTAATACTCCCACTTGTTTGCAATAGTGGTATATTTTTGGTCCTCCTCCAAAATTTTACTTATTTTTTGCATTGATTTTATACATAATCTATGTATGAGATGTTCAATCGTCATTTTATATACTTAGTAAAAATAACAACTGCATATCAAAGAATGTGAGAAGAAAAATAATTTATTTTGTCTAGTAGAAATTGTATTGCAGGCAAAGTCGCAAGATTCATCACGATAATTTCACGTATAATAATACAATTTTTTCTTTTCTTGCAAATTCATATGTCAAAATGTTCTTAGTTTAGTTGCAATAATATTTCTCTTGAATAGAAAAATGTGTTTTTCTTATCATTTCTCTTAGATAAAGTTATCATTTCTATTAAATATATAAAAAGACGATTGGACATTCCTTATATAAAATTTTGGTCAAAATTAATGTTAAAAAATAGGCAAAATTTTAGGAGAGAATAAAAAATGCACCAATATTGCAAACATTAAGGACTATTAGTGCTCCGTGTCAAAATTCAAGATTTACTTTAAGTCTTAACCCAAAAATGAGGAACTATTTTGAGCCTTTCCTCGAGCATGGATGTAAATCGTTGAGAAAGGGTTGAAAGGTTGAAAAAGAAGGATTCTTATTCCCTTTATTTTATTTTTTAGTTTTATTCTTCTATAATTTTAATAATTCTTAAATATGATATATATATGAAGGGTTCATAATATAAACTCATACAAATATAAGGATCCACTAAATTATTTCGCCCTATAAAAATAAACACAACTTACCTAATAAAATTGGGAAAAGAGTCTGATATACCCCTCAACTTTGTCATTTAGAGCTGACATACCTCTTGTTATGAAAGTGACTTATATGTACCAATACTTATAAACAAATGACTCACATATACTTTTTTCCTCTAGTGAAAATGAAAAAAAATTAATTTTAATCTAATTATTTATTTATTTTTTATAAAAAATATAATACCGTATGAGTAAATTTAATCCTCATCAAACATATTTTTTTTGTTGCAATGACTATTTAGAATTATTATTTTAATAATTAAATTTATTCATATTTCACTAATATTCTTGTAAAACTTATTGTAGATGACAAAATTTTTTTCTTCGAAAACAAAAATCAAATTACAATATAGACAAAAAAATAGTCGAAGTTTTTTTCTCTTTAAACTAAGGAATGAAAGAAAAAAATAAAATAAGAATAAGAAACTCAAATAATTATGATAAAAGAAGTCAAAAAATAATTTATCTATGAAAGAAATTAAAACATACCTTGAACTTTGAGAGAAGAATCATATATACTCTTAAATAATTTTTAAAAAAATTAAAATTAAAATATATAAATTTAAAACTAATATTTTAACTTTCGTTAAATAAAGGGTATATGTGAGCTCATTTTGTAATGCCAGGGGTATATGTGAGTCGTTTGTAGAACAATAATGACGTATATGAGTTGCTTTCATAACGAGCTATATATCAGCTCTAAATAACAAAGTTAAGGGATATATTAAATCCTTTTCCCGATAAAATAACATAATTACTTATTTTGTCGACCGATAAGGGACAAATGATCTTACCCCTTAGCTGTAGGATAGACCCGGCCCAAGGTCAAGAGATGGATACTTACTGAACCATATCTAATTAATAAAACTGATATATTCCTAACATGAAAATTTTTAAAAAAATTATAGTCGTATTTCCCCATATCTCCAAAACCCTAAGCCGTCGACCGTTGCAGCGCCCCTCTCTCAGCCATCGGCACCTCCATCGTCTGAAATTCGTTCAGGTAAGATTTTTTTAATTTTCGAAATTTCTAATAATAAACTTTCAAGGGCTACTCATATACAGCAAATCTCGTCGAATTATGCATTCTTCTTCAGAAAGAGGGGGATAAAATGGAATATAGGCTCCATTTGATTTATCTAGGAAAAAGGAAAAAAAAATCATTCTAAACAGATAAAAGGAAAATGTTTAAGTTGGGTAGTTTTTAGTGATAAATACACATCACTTGTTGAGTTGTGTTTGGTTTGCTTGTGGACTAAGATATTCTAGATGGGTTTCTATAGATTTGGATTTGTCTTTTAGCCCTGTGTTCTGGATTCGCTGCACTAGTTTCTGTTTTTTTTTTTTCTGTGTTGCACTACTACAATAACGATTCTGTGTTGTATCCCTTCCATTCATTTTTACTTGTCACTTTTTGATTTGACACAATCATTAAGAAACCATTCTTTGATTTTACCAAATTATCCTGTTTAGTATTAGGAAAAAATTGTTCTTTCTTGATACATCAAAGTGACAAAATCTCTTACTGTTTGTCTGTAAAGTAGATGTTATGCTTAACACATTAAATGTATCTTTATACTTGAAGGAAAATTTAAGTTATTGGGTATTCCCATTATGCAGTATCTCTGATTAATTGAAAATCTTTTGTAAAATTTTAAAATTTACATATTCAAAAAGTACACGAAAATTAGAATAAATTCCAATTCTTCTTGATGATAAAAATTGGTGTCTCTCAAAAAAGGGACATGACAAGGAATTTAGGATGGAGGAGTATCTTTTAACATCTTTGGCATTTGGGATAGAAAAACTTTTGAAATTAAAGGAACGAAGACTTTTGAAACTTGGGGTACTAAGCATGTAAAGTGTGGTTATAAAAGTATTGAAAAATTTGTGGTCTTAAGTATGCCATTGTACTCTTAGTGAGAATCGTTTATAGCCACACAAATATCATTCTTTTTTAAATGGTTGAAAAAGGAAATAGGTTCTCATAGATTGAAACGGAGGGAGTAGTTACAATGCGAGTCTGCAAGTGTCTAGGATGCCCAAGGACAAGTAGCGTGGAGTATACAAACCAGGATTCCACATTTGACAACTTTAAATTGTGAAGCAAATAGCACACACATGCATTTTTTTGGTAGTTGATATTTGTACAGATGGATGTCTTATGTCCCTTTGTTGTTTCCTCCCTCCAAACTAGGGCTAGAATAAACTCCAGCAGTTAGTTGTGTGGGTGCCTGATTTATCTTCTCAGGTAAATAATTTGTGATCATGTGCTTGTTTGATTAGTGTAGGAGGTAGAAATCCTGTGCCTGCCTGGTAATGCAAAGACATTTCACCATGTCTGCTGATCCTGCTTTGGTGGAGGAGGATGCTTCTTCAGGCTCAGGAGAGGACTTAAACATGTTAGATGGGCACAATAAGCATCAAACTGTAACGCCAAATTCAGGTCGTCGCAAGAGAAGTCGCAAGGCAACTGGTGATGCTATAGTTGATGCAATGCTGGAAATTGCAGCTGCTTCAAAGATGAGGGCAGCTGCCATTATGAGGAATGAGGAACGCTTTGCTATAAGCAAATGCATAAAAGTATTAGATGAAATGCAAGGTGTAGATCAAAGTATCTACTTTTTTGCATTGGATTTATTCGAGAATTCAAATGCCAGAGAAACTTTTATCTCTCTGAAGAATGAGAGGCGCTTGATATGGTTGCAGTGTAAGTACAATTCGGCAAATGCAGCTAGCTAATGGGATCCTCTTTTAGTTCTCGACTTTCATATAGTGGGTTTTGCTAGGACATTTTGACTGTATACTACTATTACTTCCCAACATCTATTTATTACTGGATGTGGCTGGATGCTTAGTTCTAATTCCTAATTGTTGCCAGCTGTTATACAAACAAAAAAAACTACTCTGTTTTACTAGAGTGTTTTCAACTTCTTTGGTTGTGCGACGCTGGTTGCATACTTCAAACTTGATCTGCCCGATTATTTTAGTTAGTAATATGTGATCATAGAGAACTCCGGAGTTGTGTAAGTTATCCACAAAAATTGGTAAACTAGTACTTTGAATTGTTTTTGTATATTATCTTGCTCTTGGTATTAGCTTGGCATTTTCCTGAATATTTTTATTGATGTCATTTCAATGTCTGAAAATTTGGTGTGTTTGTTGCGTCTCTTTGGTGTCATTGAAGTAATAGCTACTTTCTGCTACTTATTCGTCTACCTGCCAGTGCAATAATTTGGTCTTACAAAAACTGTTAAACTAAATTATTGTCCTGCTCACCATAAAAGGCATCCACATTGTTGGCTGAGCTAAGATTTTTAATAAGGGGTATAAAATAGAAAGAACTAAACATGAACTAACTGACGGAGTTTGACATATATTATATATATACATTAAAAAAATAAAAAATTGAACCATAGGGGGTTTGGCTGAACCCATCACAGAGCCCCTGATTGATGGTCCCGCGCACAGCACGGGTGAAGAACCATCTAGTCTAATATAAGTAAACAAAACGCAACACTATATGTAATTTACAGTTGTATCAATCAATCTAAATTTTTTCCACATAATTTCATTGATTGACGTCCTTTTTGTTGAGCCAGTGCTTGACTGAATTCTGTTTTTGTTTGTTAAGTTTTGCAAATACAAACTCAGCAACTAATGATCGTTCCTATACTTCACCTCTTTTTACTCCTACTTATTTTTCTAAACGCATCATCAGCATTCAGTCCGATTGATACGAAAAATAAGTTTGAATTCATACCTTTTGGTGCTAGTAACAGGGCATTGCAATATCAAATTGTGTATGGAGGCCTTAGGCCCATATGCTAGACATGTACAATTGTACCAGTGATCCGTGACAAAAAAAGTTGTCTTTTCATGAGATGGCGACAAATAAGTAAATTGTGTGGTCCTCTCCTCCCCATAACAAACAACTACATTAGGAAATTATAAGTTGATTTTCAAAAGCAACTTCCTCATCTTTATATCTGTTTTTTTTTAATTCACTTTTACTTCTGGCAGTGTAATAACTAGTAGTAGTAGTAGTACAAAATTGATGTTGAAAACAAACATCCACAAGGTATATGATCTAAAGTTAAAAGAGTACAAACATACGGCTACATGAATTGATTAATCCAAGTGAGAGAATCATAATTTTCCACAACTTAAAAATCTTCATCTAGGTAGGTGACATGTCCATCTCATTGAATTTGTACTGCAATTTCTGGTTATTTTAGTGCCATGTGACATGTCTCATTACTTCATGCTCTCACAAGTTATAACGTCTGCTGTGTAATTAGTAATTACCGCGCTCATCACCATGTTCTTCGTTCATCTCAAAACTCCTAGAACTGGAATTGAATTAGAATTTTAACTTCCAACTCTTAAACTGAATGCATTATCAATCTCATAATGCTAATGATCTTTTTGGAAACTTACCAGATGTTATTTTACAGAGGAGCCCTTACCTATTAAACATCTATGAGAAATTGAAATCTTAACTTCCTTGAATAAAACATACTGATTACATTAAGAATATCGTTATAACATTTGTAAATATAGTGAACCACTCTTTCACTTTCCAATAGTAGTAATGCCGATGGTTTACAATATACCAATCGATGGATCTACTATGGCTCAATCGTCCAATATATACACTCAAAATCAAGATCAAAATACTACTATGATTTTCCTCTCACCAATGAATTTTTTCTAATCTTTAATATTAGTCCAATGGATTTAACCAACACTCTTGAGGCTTGTACTTGTTCCTCACAGTATCCTGACAATAATTATAAACCACAAAGTTCCTCTGAACCCAAGCATAATCAATCTTCTCTTTACTTGATAGGTGCCAAGTATTATTCTGATCCCACCAGTGCTGTGTGGTGGATGAAGCACAAGCAGGGTAAGGGTTTTTCCATGGACAAGCGTCTATGGTAAAATCCTTATAAGATGCTACAAATGGTGCATTTTCCCAGTTTATCTTGTCCAAGCCTCCTCTAGTAGCCCAGTTATCTGCATTCCATATGCTTGAAAACACGTACATCGGCCTCTGGGCTGGAAAGAAATTGTTTGTGTGATTCGCGTTCTTGTATACCCTTATTGGTACTTTATCCACAAAAAATCTGCATTTACAAGAATGTATTTGATACTTCATCGAGTCATCATCAACTACACGTTAATTTGTTTTCAACATATCCATTTCGGTATGTTCAAATCCATTTCACGAGTATCTTGATGTTAGTCGCAATTTTAAATGACCATTTTTTTTTCTTTGAAAGATTTGTTACCATAGTATTGTGGTACCTTTATGTATATAATTAGAGAAACAAAAAGTACCATAGATGGGAGTAAGATGGTTCGAATTTTTATATCATTGACCAAATTTCTTAGATTTAGATCCTAGAAATGGCGGTAAAAAATGTAATCCTAAGAAAAAACTAAAGAGTAATCGTATATGTAATTTTCCAGCATAAAAAAAAGTTACATTTTACAATGAAGTATATTATTTTACCTTGTTAATGGATCTACTGGTCGTGAATTCTGATTAATTTACTTTAATCCTTATGCGCATATGGATGAAGTACATTGAATGTAGCAAACATTTTACCTTCTTAATGGATCTACCCAACGCGAATTCCGATTAGTTTAATGATTGAATTTCGAATATCGAATAGAAAAAAGGAAAACAAAAATTGAAAAAGAAGACTTACACAATTTGATGAGAGTTCCAAAGAATGGAATAAGTATGAAAGTCGAGAGTAGGATCAAACCAAAGTTGATGCCTCATTTCACGTCCACCACTCCCATTGTTATACACATTTGTCTGAATAAGATAAGGCTGCCCTGTTCTGTTTCCCAAGAACTCAAAATCTATCTCATCTCTCAATGGCCCTGCCTCTACTTCTGAGCACATCTGTACCCCCCAAAAAAAAAAACATTAAAAAAAAAAAAGTTCCCACAAAAATGCTCAAAATGTTTGAAGTGAACTTACATAAAATGCTGTTACAACACCAGCAGAGTCACCTCCTACTAATTTCAACTTTGTGCTATACCAACCAAATCTATAGCTCTGTTTTGTTATGAACCCACAATCTAACATACCACACAAAAAAAAATGAAATGTATTCAAAATTCGAAAAAACAAAATAAAATGCGTTTCAAATTTATAGGATTTTAATCACCTGATACTTGGTCTAAGGTAAGATACCAGATCTGTCCATCTTTAGAAGTCTTGAAATGTGTACCAGGACAACTTTTACTGAAATTTTCTTCAAATGCACCTCCAACTACACCATTTGATGATGAAAAAAGGGTAAAAATTACTGATAAAATCAGAAGAACACGAGCCATTGAAGAAGCATTGCTCTCCATGGTGTTTTTTTTCTTTTGAATGAAGATAGGCTGGATCCCTTAAAAATGACAACGTTTTATTAATTATACGCGGTTTGTTACCTAAGGGCAAAATCGGAAATAACAATTTTTTTACCTCGAGAGACGAAATATAAGGCTAAGGACAAAAAAGAACGAACAAGAAACTGCTTTCATTTGAGAATATTTTCCTATTTGGACTAGAAAGATATTTCAAAAATTGAGGACCACCATTTGGTATTCTAAAAATGGAATGCTTTTCAAAATTATCAATCCAAATGTTTTTTTCAGAAACCAAAACAATTTAATTGTAGGGCAATTCTACGGTATAAATGAATGTTATTTATTGAAAAATTACATTACATATAAATTAAAAATCTTATTTAATATTAATATGTAGAGTTATTTTTTTTACATGAACAGCGCTACGACAAAGTCACATGCTCAAAACTAACCTAGCGTTCAAATTCGAACCTTTTTTGAAATTTTATACTACATAAATGGTATAGTAAATAATGCATTCTCCTAAAATGCAATATAAGAAACTAATCTCCTAAAGTCTAAATTTATACCAAAATCCAAACATCACTTAATTTATGTTTTCTCTCCTTGGAAAAAACTACTCTATTGAAAATAATTAAAAAAAATTCCTCCTTCCACTTGTTAAATCTTTGTCTTTAATGTTAATTTTAAGATAAAAAATAATTTATTTCTATCGATTGAACTTTTTTTAAAAAATAAATGAAAAGAAAGATGCAGGGTTAGTAGGAGAGAAAATTATAAGATGAGAATTACAATCTCATTAAAAAAGTAAAAATTCAAATAACTAGCAAATTAATTAAAGGGAACTAGAAGATTGTATCTATCCATCGTACTCCAATTTCCCTAAATCAAAAAAATAATATAAAAAAACAATTGAGATCTTACAGACAGATGGAGAACAAATTTAGATTATTTTAATAAGTTCATAGAATATTTTTGACAATTTTTTTTTATTTTTAAATAGAAATCTTTAAAGATGACGAATACTCTACTCAATATATTTGAATTTTAAAAGTGAGTAATTTAGGTAATATAGCACACACATCGAGAAAGAGCATGCAAAATTACAAAATACCCACGAAGAGAGTGTGAGGGTATCCATGCTGCCAATGAAGTGATTTTGGTGGCAGAAAATAAAAGTGGGGTCTAAAGTGCTATTAATATTGCAACATGGCTCCTTTTGAATGGACTTATTATATTTGATTAATTAAGTAACCAATAAAAGTGAATCATTTATTTAGTTTTTTAAGTTGATTAAATATATTTTTTCAAGGTTAATAATTCATAAAAATAAAATAAGATGAATATAATAATTAGTGCCTTGATTTTATAAAATAATAAATATTACGAACTAACTATTTATAAAAGAATGACATATAAAATGAAATGGAGGGAGTACTTCATAACCATTTATGGAGCTATAAGTATTTGTAAATTATTTTAAAACATAAATTTTTAAAAACTTCAGTTTTTTAACATCCGTGTGAAGTCAAAAGATGCTGTTACATAAATAAGATGGAGTGAGTAATTAATTTCGTATGAATTTTAGTTATCGTGGTTATTAAATAATCAATTAAGAATAATTATTAATTTTAGAAACTAAAGTATAATTAATAGCTAATCTTTAATTTTTATTCTTATTTAACTAATATAGTACATGAAATTGAGATCAAAGAATATATGAAAATAATTTAATCACGATATTCTTACAAGTAATACTAGTGGTTAAAAATAAAATAGATTAAAGGAGAATATGACATGGAGTACCTTTACTTTCACAAAAGAAAAAAAAACATCAGGTAGATTAATGGGGCAAAATAACCTTAAATTAAGGCGCTAATAAAACATGGTTATTGTTAAAGTAATCATTGACTTTACATGTTGTGAATCTCAATATTACAGATATAGGCTTTATGTTGCATAATACTATTAAAAAACCAAATCAGTGAGTTCAAATTTGGGAAGAAGAGCTTAGCCATTTTTGCTTGTTAATTAGAAACACATTTTTCAATTTTTTAAGATGGTAGTATCTTGTATTTTTAATAATTTCGTATATCAACTTGTTTATATAAGGAACAGTTTGTTTTTCTTCAAAGACATTAAGTCAAACGTACCTCCAAAATAGTAGATGTTTCAATTATCTTAGTCATTTTTGCTTGTTAGTTGAAACACATTATACAATTTTTTAGGACGATAATATCTTGTAGTTCTAATAATTCCGTAAGTCAACTTGTTTATATAAGGAAGATTTCATTTTTCTTCAAAGACATTAAGTCAAACGTTCCTCCGAAATAATAGATGTTTCAATTATTATTAAACAATAAAAACATAAAATTTCATAAAAGTCATAGTAGTAACACATTTAAATTTTTTTCGTCATCGAAGAGGAGAAAACATATAAGTAATTTCATTATCAAACAATTTCCACATCTTTGCCTAGATATTACATCTAAATATTTCAACCTCATGCGACGTAATTAATTAATGAAAAATACCTATGTTATTTTACCTTTTGAAATATTTTTATTTCTTTAATTTTAATATATCTTAATTAAAAAATAAAGAAAAAATCAATTTATTTTAAAATAAAATAAGAATTATAATTTTTAAAATTTTAAACTAAATTCTAGCCATTTAAAATTATCCTTAATTATTTCCTTATTATAATTAACTTGAGATGCTTCTTCGAATCAAGGGAAAGTTCAAATTTTGTAACGGGACATTTCATAGGGATTTGCTCCGCTATTACACAAACCTCAAAGACGGAAAAGTAGGAAGAAAACAATTTGAAGAATGGCTCACAAACCTTAAATTAAGGAAAGAAGTATTAAAGTGTTTGGTTTGTGGAGCCTGATTAATATATATAACTGTTTACTATTTATTTTTCATTTATTTTTTGTAACAAAAAATAGTCTGATTTATTAATATAAATATACCCCACCGCCATGGAAGTTTACTCACGGGGTGTTACCACGAAATATTGGTTTCTCTCTTTCTTTCTCTAGATCTCTCATCTCTTTCTCTCTAAAGTTCTTGTGTTATTTATTCATCAAGTGTGTGTGGATTCGATCCTAACAACGTCGTTTGGTAAGGTTTCAGAAGAATGGCTCACAAACCTTAAATCAATGAAAGAAGTATTAAAGGTCGTTTAGTAGGGTTATTTATAAAATGAAGCTTGCATTACGTATGTTTATGAGTAAACTTTTGGTTAGTACTTTCTCCATTTCAAAAAGAATATTCTTATTTCCTTTTTAGTTTGTGTAAAAAAGAATGACCCCTTTTCTTTTTTGATAATACTTTAACTTTAACTTTCCACGTGGCATGTTTAAGATCACAAGATTAAAGGACATTTTGATACATTTGACATAACTTTAATTTAGAACCACAAGATCAAAAAGTCTTATTTCTTTTCTTAAACTCCGTTCAAAGTCAAACTAGGTCATCATTTTTGAAACAGATGGAGTATCTTTTCTTATGCTATGTGTTGGTGTAACATTTTAATATTAATAAAAAATATATATTTATGTCACATTATATATCATGTTATGTCAATTGATGGACATTACATTTGTGCTTCTTTACTCTCATCAATTGTGGAAGAAAATGGTCATTAGTTTTTAATAATTTATGTAACCAACAACTCTTCATTTCATCCATTATACTATATTTATGTCTTATAACTTATGTAACATTTGAGCCATTCATTTGACAAATTTACTATCCACTATCTTCTATTCATTGCAAGGAAGAATTCATCACCTATAAATAGTGTAGTCTTCATTTGTGTTGAAATAGATGAGAAGAAACAAGAGAAGTACAAGAAAATATAGAGTGAAAAAGATGAGTGGTATTATATTGAGGTTAGTGTAGTGAAAGAGAGAGTTGAGACATAGAAAATATTCTAAGTCTTCAACTATATTTACTATACGAAAAGAGAGTTTTATATGTTGAAGGAAGGTGTTCTTTTGTGAAACTTTGGACTCTTCAACTAATTCGGAGTTGTTTGAGTTATACACTGTTGTTGGGCTGTTGTATCCTGAAGGGGACAAGTCAAGAGTTATACTGCAGGATCGGTGTAGATTATGCCGCAGTGGGCTTGAATCTCCTTAAAGAGAGCGATATATCCCTGCCTCAGCCTAAATATTAATATATTCATTTTCTTTCATTTTATTTCAACTATTATATTTTATATTTGTGGTATATGCCACTAACACTATATATAATTCATAGTTATACACTCTATTGTATATTTGAGAACGTATTACTAATATTATGGATTTTAGGCGTAGTAATGTGATGAGATTTAATGCATGCATTAGCATTTTAAAGACAACTACCCCTCAAAAACGCTTTTACATCTTTTTCACCATATGTGTGGATGATATTTTTGTAAATAATTATATTTGTACAAATTTTTAATATACCAATTAAACAATGCATAAGAAATACTCTATGTACAACTATTGCAAGCATTATTAACAAAAGTATTACTAATGTAAGTATTGCCAATACACTCTATTTAACATTATTTTTATGCACTGCACCAAATGACTCCTAACAATAAAGTTTGATACTATTTCCTTAGTTCCTATTTATAATAAATTACCACTGTACACTTATTTAGTTTTTTTGAGGTCAAATTTTCAATATATTAACATAAATTAGTTTATTTGATTAATTTAATTAATCGGTAAATATAAATTTTAAACATTTGATTTTTCTATGTTTGTCAAATTCATAATTTCAAGACTAATAATTGTCAAAATAAAATATTAAAACTAATGTCATTTATTAAATTGATTTTATAAAATAACAAGCATTAAGAAATATTTATTTTTAACAAGGACATAAAATAAGAACACGGGGAATGGTAAATTAGGACATCAACATTTGACATTTCTCAAGTGGATCTCAATAATTATACCATTAATAAACTAAGTTTAGTCAATCAGGGGATTCAAAATTCATTTTTAAATTACAAGTACAAGTCAAAATTCATTTTTAAATTATAAGTTCAATTTAAACATTATATTTCTGTGAAAATCAAAAATCCACCACTAATAATAAATATGAAACTTACAAGTTATATTGGAGAGTAAGACAATGTATGTCCCCCTCTCTCTATTTTCACTTGTTCTGGATGCTGATTATACACATTAAGGGGTAAAGGCCTAATAAACCTCACGACAATAGTGGTCTAATTAATATAAAGTATTGATTTTTGGTTGCATTTGCCTATCTTGGCCCGTGACTGAATCTTATCGAGCATTTACAAACAAATAATAATTATTGCTGGAATTTAGCAAGTCATTTAAGGAAAAAGAAAAATAACAGCTCCTTCGGCTCACTTTAATTTATGTATGTATTATATTATATATGTTTTTGTTTTTATTTATCACTTTTAATATATTAATAGAATTTTTCATGTTTTATATTTATTATTTGCTGTTAAATTAGGTCACATTTCTAACTCACACCCTAAAAGCTAGCTCAAAAGGAGAAATATTGTTCAAGCCTTATAAAGGAGTCTTTCCATTTTATTAATCACCGATATGAGAATTTTTGTCATTCTTTAATATTTGTTTACCAGATTATTTATCAAGACTTAAGGACTAAGACTAAACATCAATTAACATGAATATTGTGATAAAATACTTATATCATTAATTATTATATCTTAAAGAGTTTAGAAAATTTAAAATGGACAAGTAAATGACTCACCTGCTAAAACTGTCCCCTTCTTTTATCTTTTGGTGCTTTCTTGAAATTCTAATTACAAATATGATGTCTCGGCTCTCGTCGATGATATAATTCAAAAAGAATCATACCTCAAAAACTATGTATTAAAGTCCGAATGGAGAAGATTCTAAAATATCTGTTAATTATTTGAATTGGTACAAAATTATTATTTGTTTATCGTTCAATTCTGGATAGCCCAATTTTAATTTTTTACTAAAAAATATCCTCGATATTAAGTCTAAAATATTCTTAAACTATAAGATTTGCTACTCTCTCAATTCGGAATTGTTTGTCATGTTGCGTTTATCGAAAGTCAATTTGGCTAATTTTTTCAAAGATAAATTGAATCACATTAATTTGATATTTTAAACAAAAAGAAATTAAATATTCTAAAACTATATAAAAAAAACTATAAATGAAAGTTTTTGCATAGTAATATGATGAAAAAATACATTTTAAAATATTAGTCAATTTTTTTATAATTTAACTCTAAAAAATTAAAAATTATGACAAACAATATCAGATGAAAGGAGTAGAATATTTGTCTTCCATCCATCTTATGAATATGAATCGTTAGACATAAAAGATATTTTGACATCAGGTCGGAACCCAATATAATATAAGCCCCAAATCAACTTTCCAAAATGATGCAGGATTCTAGTCTCGTTACCCTTACAATAGGATTTACGCCCCTAGCTAACAAACTTCAAACGAATTTGACCCATTATAATTGGGCTTGTTGACAAGCTTTTAAAAACTAGCCACCTATTACAAATATGGCCCTTTTAGAAAATGTAGGGAAATTTCTGTGGAACTCTCTTCCCAATTGAAACTGATTCTCTTGCACCATAACTCAAATGACCATTGCCTCTAGAGCTCTCTTTCTCTTCCAGAAATCAATCGCAAAAGCAAGCACTGTAACAACAACACAAAAGTCCCAAGATTGGAGAACCCAATTCAAACAAACCCAATTAGTTTCCCAAATTTCCTCTATTCTCTTGCAAAGACAAACAAATCAATGGCATTTACTTCTCAAGAACCTCAAACTTTGTTCTTCACAGTTTACTCCATCTCTCTTCCTACAAATCCTCCACAACACCCAAACCAACCCACAGGTCTCTCTGCGCTTCTTCCACTATGCCAAGAACAATCTTGGGTTCCAACCTGATGCCAAAGTTCTTTGTACACTTGCGTATATACTTCTCGGGTCCGGACTATCCAAACCCGCAAAACCCATCTTGGATACTCTCATTCAAACATACCCACCAGCCCAAATTGTAGGTTTCTTGATTCAGTCATTGAAAGCTGGTGAAATTCACATTCAGTCTTCAGTCTTGAGCTCAGTTCTTGAATGTTATTGCAATAAAGGATTGTTCTTGGAAGCTCTTCAGGCTTATCAAATAGTTAGAGAATATGGCTATTTTGTGTCTGTTAATTGTTGTAATACATTGCTTAATTTACTGCTCAGTAAGAATGATTTAAGACTGGGTTGGTGTTATTATGGTTCTATTATTCGTAATGGGGTTCAGGAGAATGTGGTTACATGGTCTTTAATTGCTCAGATGCTTTGTAAAGATGGGAAATTTGAGAAAATTGTTGCTATTCTAGACAAGGGTGTATGTAGTCCTCTTATTTATAACATACTCATAGACTGTTACTCTGAGAGAGGGAAGTTTGATGCTGCGTTTGGTTATTTAAATGATATGTATAGTGAACGTATTGATCCAACCTTTAATACTTTTAGCTCAATTCTTGATGGTGCTTGCAAATATCAAAATGCCCAAGTGATTGAATCAGTGATGAGTTCCATGGTGGAAAAAGGACATCTCCCGAAAGTTGTGACACCTGACTATGATTCTGTGATTCAAAAGTTCTCTGGTATGGGAAAAGCATATGCAGCTGAATTGTTTTTCAGGGAAGCTTATGAAAAAAGCATTAAGCTACAAGACAATACTTATGGCTCTATGCTAAGGGCATTCTCCAAGGAAGGTAAAGCTGAAGATGCTATTTGGATGTACAACATTATAGTTGAGAGAAAAATATTCATCAATGACAAATGCTATAGTGCCTTTATGAGTGTCCTATGCAATGAAAATCCATCAGTGGAAGTTAGCAGTTTGTTGAAAGACTTGATAGGAAGAGGATTCGTACCTCCCGTATCTCAAGTATCTAAATTTGTAGTTTCTCAATGTGAAAAGCATCAGTGGAAAGAAGCTGAGGAGCTTCTGAATGTAATTTTTCAAAGAGGACTTCAGTTTGAATCTTTTTGTTGCTGCTCTTTGGTGCGGCACTATTGCTTTAGCAGAAGGATTGATTCTGCCATTTCTTTACATACTGAACTAGAGAGACTTGGTGTTGCTTTAGATGTAGAGACCTATGGTTTACTACTTGACAGACTGTTTAAATCAAGACGGCATGAAGAAGCTCTAAAGATCTTCGATTACATGAGAACACATGATATGTTAAGCAGCGGAAGTTTTTCAATCATGATTAGAGGGCTATGTCAGGAACAGGAGTTTAGAAAAGCAATGAGACTGCATGATGATATGTTGAAATTGGGGTTTAAACCTGACAAAAAAGCGTATAAACGTTTGATTTCTGGGTTTGGCTAAATAATACATTTTGGCTTCATTTATATTCTATCTCTTCACTTACAATACATACTGTACAGCATGGTTGCTCACCTGAGAGTAGATCTTGGTGATGCTTGCTTTCGGAGCCATACAATTTTTTCTCTCTATGCACAATTTAAACAGCATACAATGAGAAATGTGAATCTGTCCTTTACTTACAAAAGGTAATTTCTGTTCTTTTTCTCTTTCCCTTTTTCATTTGACTCAAAATTCTGTTCAGAAAGGATTACATTTATGTAATAGCAGCCCAATTGTTTGACAACAGAAAATTTCATACTTTTGGCTACACTTGAATGTTTTATCTGCTGATGTCATGGTGGACTCGTTTGTAAATTGTCAGTATTGACGATCTAAAGTTTTTATATCAGTCCTCTGCATCATTTCCTTAAGGATTCTCGTGATGTTAGATTGTACTTTCTTTGCCTGGAAATAGTTTCCAGTGTCTTCCTTCTAAATGTTTTCATCTCCCTTAGCAGAGGTGTCACTGTTCGGTTGCATTTCAGCTTTCACTCTTTCTGAAGTGATTCATACTGTCTCTTGTGATGTGTGACACTGAGGTCGATCAACTTAAACATCTGAGTGTAATTCTAGTGGTATATGAAGCTGTCTCTGGGCTTCCTATTAATTGGAGAATAGTTGTATTTAGTCGATGAAGTGACTAATTGCTGCATTCTAACTGCTACCTTAGGCTGCAAAATTGGTACCTTGCAAATACATAATCACAATATCTTTCTCTGTTTTCGGATGGTGGTGTGTCATTACTGGAAGACATTAGATTTCTGTGGTTTGCAATTGGTCATACAAAGATCAGCAAATGGTGCTACAACAGAAAAGACCCAAGTAAGGAAGAGAAAGACTATACTTGCTGGACTGATAAAACAAAAATACTAGTAATATGTTTTGAAGATTCTGCAAGAGGCCAACAAGACAAATTAACTGTAATTTTGTATGCTTTTGTTTTGTTCAACTCAAAACACTTCTACAATCATCTTTTCTTATTTATTACCAATGACCAGTTAAATCTCTAGTCCCACTCAAATCTCAAGGATGATATGTAATCACTTTTTATACCTTAATCAAGCTTTAACTAATGTTTCTATATTGCCAAGAAATCTTAATCCCCTTTTTAATATAGATAAATTTTCAATAAAAATATAAGTCTTTATTAAATTCATACTTGTTCACTTTAGAAACATTTAATTTCTAATTTACTCTTATTATTAAATATAATCATTAAACATTGAATGATAAATATTAGTAGTAAAATTTCCTTCTTTATATTGTTTCTTGGTGGAGCGTGTCAAAATCAAATATGGACAAAGTAAATTGATCCGACCCAAATTAAACCACATGCCCGTCGGCCCATCCATTTCTTGCCCTTCCAAATCCAACACAAGAAGTACCTTTTTGACATTTGTGCTTCTTCATGCATGCATGAAACCTGGAAATCGACAATGGCGATCTCTACAATTCAATCTTCTTTTCTACTCATTACTATCCTGTTTCTCCTCTCGCCCATCACTACCCATTCCAATTCTTCCGATGACGTACTCTCTGAGCTGATACATCTCCGATCAAAATCTCCCCTCGGTCTGATCCACCTCAAAGACCCCCTTCTCCAACGCATCCTCTCAATTCCTTCCCCTAAACCATTCTCATCCCTCATATTCTTTGACGCAAGACAACTCCACTCTAAACCCGATAACTCAATCCCAAGTATCAAATATGAATTCTCCCTTCTCTCCTCTTCTTTCCTCACCAACAACCCCCAAAACAACACTCAGATTTTCTTCTTCATCATAGAATTTCAAGAATCGAAGTCTTCCTTCGAGCTTTTTGATGTTCAATCTTTACCCCACATTCGATTAATACCCATTTATGTGACCGATGTTAAAACGGATTGTATTAAAATGGATGCTTCTGGTTATTCTATGGGAGCTGACTCGATGAAGGAGTTTGTGGAGATGAATGCGGATGTTAATATGGGTCCAATTCATGCGCCCCCTTTTATTCCGAAGAAAATGATGATGATTATTGGTGCTGGGTTTTTGATTTGGAGTCCATTTTTGGTGAAAAAGTTTGTTATTGGAAACACCCTTTTGCAGAATAAGTATATATGGATGGTTGCGTCGATTCTAGTGTATTTCTTCAGTGTTTCAGGGACAATGTATACTATAATTAGAAAAGCACCTCTGTTTTTGATTGATAGAAATGATCCAGGGAAGTATCATATCTTTTACCAAGGATCAGGGATGCAGTTAGGAGCTGAAGGTTTTGCTGTTGGATTCTTGTACACGATTGTTGGATTGTTGTTGGCACTAATGACTCATGTTTTGCTTCATCTGAAGAACAGAGGAACACAGAGTTTGCTCATGGCTTTGGGGCTTTTCGTTTCATTTTGGGCGGTAAAGAGGGTGATTTACTTAAATAATTGGAAGACTGGCTATGGTGTTCATGCTTATTGGCCTTCAGGTTGGATGTGATAGCAATGTAGTTTGTCTGTTATACTACAATTGAGCTGATCCTTATTCATCAAAAGTAGTTGAATGAAAAGTTTCAGATGTTACATTTTAGATTTATCGAGCTTTTATCTTGTAGTGAAGCATTTGTTTGCCAGTTGAAATTTTCTTACCAATAATTCTTCACTTTATATCTCTCAAACTTTACTGTCTTTATTAGTTACTTACATGATCATTAATCTTGTGGCATTTCTGTAGTCACCATTTGTTAGCTTCTATCTAATTGTCTAATATGTAAATTGTTATCATACATCGTCAGGCACAAATTCTAGCTCCTCCATAAATTCTAATTGCTTTTTAACAGACATTAGCATTGATAAATAAATTTTTACCTTCCAAATCACCAATACAAGTAATGCTGCGGCTATTGAAGGTTTTCATGGTTGGGGGCATTAATAGGACATGAAAAGGTTAATGTTTTGGCTAGAATTACAAAAAAAAAAAAGAAAAAAAAAAAGAGGAGTTGGGCTCCCAACTATGTATTCCAGCTGTTTACCCCATGCTTTTGTTATTGAATTTGTGTTGCTATCTGCAGGAAAACATCTTCCTTTTCATGTTTGTAAAGGAAGTAGTTTTCCTTTGTTGAAGACACTTGGATATGGTCTAAACGGATACTAAAAGAAATTACTTAGGTAACTTTGCAGCTATGTATTTTCAGTGAACACAATGATCTTTCATTAAAGGAGTAAATTACTAGTGAAGGAGGAAAAGATGAAAAAGGTTCGCACTTTGATGTTGTCCTTTTGTATTATCTCAATTCAAGCTATACAACCTGTGGAAGTTTTGTGACAATTTTTCTTTCTGGTTATGGATTTTACGCAGAGGAATACTTGTTTTCTTGTGTTTATCAATAATGATAGATGGTTTTATTGGGTGAGTGAAGAGTCGAGGAGGGGGAGAAATTGGTGATGGACAGTTTTCATGGTGCAGTTGAAAATAAAACAAGTGGAAAAGAATGGATTCCTCATGTTTGATTATCTAGATGGTGCAAATATATGTAACTGTACCGTGTTCTATTAATACATGTTTGATGGAGGAAACATATGATGAAGTCCCAATTATAACTCATCCTAAATTCATGTCTTTTCTTCTTTTCCTTTTCAAAAAAAGAAGTTATGTCCTTGAAAAACCTCTGAAGGAAGATTTAAGTTATTATATTGTCTTGTAACCATGAAGTTTCCTATTTATGGATTGAAAATAACAATCCGATTAAACGAATCCATTAGAGTTTGATCATGCAATTAACTAGCTATAGTCCTGTCGAAAAAGCTGTCCACTGGTGACCTCTTGCCACCACAGGATACAATAGCTTACTGATAGTTCATCTTAAAATGCGAGGGAACGGATGAACATTATGTCGTTTCAAAAATCACCATCTTACCTTCATTTAAACAGTCTTTTATTACCAGTTATGGAATCTCGCTGATCATATAAGATTATCAGTATTCTTTTCCATTCTTTTATACTTTAGCCACAATAATTATGCTATTGTTGCAGAGAGACTTTTCCATGTGGCTATTTGACAAAAAAGGATTTCATAGAAACAGAGAAGGAAAAACTAAGTATAATGGAGTAGTTGTTTTTCTTGAACATGGAAATATAAGGTATTTTGATGCTTATTATTGAAGAAGCGTTGCTTAAGAACTACTCTACCATTAAGAGAGAGATGCAATGTTATATTGTTAAGTTTGGCCTTGCCTATGCTAATTAAGCACTTGAGGTCCACCTTGTGTTTTTTTCTTTTTGTTGCATAAAAGTGGAGGTGGGTGACAATTGTTTTTCACTTTTTAGATATAAAGTTGGTCGCTTGTTCTGCAAAGAATATATTCCTTCCCCTTCCTTCAGTTACATATTATTTTCTTACATACGTTGAATCTTGAAAACACTATGTGCAGTCTATAAAACATTAAACATCAATAAAAAAAGAATTGTTGGCCGCTGGTCGGTTTGCTTCAGCAGATCTTGCTGAGCTTTTTTGTTTAACAGCCCCTTCTTTCCTTTCCTTCGTTGAGTTATAAAGGTACATATGAATTTGAATTTTTTAAGTCTTTTCATGAACTTGCGTATCCATGCAGCAGCCTAGATGCCCTTTTTTACATTTTGCTTTTTCCTATATATATTCTTTCCTTGATAGCCAAACCATTTACTTTCTTATATTCTATTCTCTCAAGCCTTGCCCCCTTTGTGCTTGAAATACTATTTAAGACATCGAATTGGAAGTGAGTTGAATATTTTGAAAGGGGGAAGACATGGAAGAACAAACAGAAATAGTAGGAAGGGCATTTGTGGATCACTACTACAATCTTTTTGACAATGATCGATCATCAGTTGGTGCTCTATATCAACCAAGCTCCATGTTCTCATTTGAGGGGCAAAAGTTGCTCGGAAGTGAAGATATATCTGCTAAGCTTAATGCCTTGCCTTTTGGACAATGCCGGCATGTGATTAGCACCATTGATTCTCAACCTTCGTCCTTTGCTGGAGGGATCATAGTCTTTGTCAGTGGTAGCATTCAACTTCTTGGAGAGGACCATCCACTGAGGTTTAGTCAGGTATCGATTTGTTCTTTCCTCCATAAATGTTGTTTAATTGTATGCTTTTATATTTGTTGTTGTGTTCGAACAAAGTCACACATCGGAAGTTGAGAAGAAAATGAAGTTAGTACAAAATTAATATTATGAGGTCTTTTAGAGAAAACCGGTGCAGGCTTTGCTCAAAATGATCAGTACTACACAATGCTAAGAGTGTCTTTGTGGTGACTTAGTCCAACTGCATTGTTTTCATTATTCTTTTGATAATGGTGGTGTCTGGACCGTCTTAAAGATGAATAACTTGTAGAAGTAAGTCTAAACGTATTTTTGTAATTGCATTATCGCAGATGTTTCACTTGATCCCAACTGTGGAAGGAAGCTTCTTTGTGCAGAATGACATATTTCGCCTCAACTATGGCTAGTTTAGCTAGCATTCATGTGGGGAAGATGTTGATGAAGAGATGAAAAACAGTGTTTATGTGAGTGGAAATGTGGAAGCGAGAAAATTATTGGTGATGTAAGTTGATTTGAATGTGGTCTTGACTTAACGAAGGAAATAGGAGCATCACATTATTTGATTTGCTAATTGCTTTGTAATTCTGGGCAACATTAATTCAATATGCAATCACCAGTATCATCTATTCTAAATAATTTAATTTATACCTTCTTTAAATTGTGGCATGGTTCAGTCATCAGAGCCACAACTAAGCAGCATATTATTATTATCATCACAGAACAAACATACAGAAAGCAACCAAAACATACTAAAACCTCAGTAGCAATACATGGCACACATATTTGAATTAAACAAGTTCCTCACAACCCATCAGTGTAAGAGACACCAGTAGATTTTAACCATGCTGCTCCTTGAATCAGCTGACCCACAGTGAACTTTGTGGCCTCGGAAGTTGTTAAAGCTTTATGATAACCAGGCCAGTTTACTCTCTTACTAATTCCAGCACCAGCTCCTTTGTTCATGTACTCACCATAATACACTGTTTTCAATGCAAAATCACCGTCCCATTCTGACCAACCTGCTGGATCAATATGGTCTCCAATGTTGGACTGCATGTACACTGTCCGCGAGTACGCTTTCCATGGTCTGCCCAAATATGTCTTCACCGACCCTTTCACTGGTGCAAGGTCCGAGCTAGGAATAATGTCACACTTCTGGATTGAAGTTCCTGTATTTTGGTTTGGATCTTCACGACCTTGTGCCGTAACCATGTTTTTCTGTCCGCTCATGGGCTTTCGGGCTGCCAGTTTAGAGTTTTGGAACACAACTGCTGCGTTACCAAAGATAAAATCGACAGTGCCAGTGATGTAACAATCTCTGTAGAATTGACGGAGTGTGTGGGTATAGAGAGTGTCCTGGAATGCATCTATTTTGCAGCGGTTGATAACGGATTGATCTGCTCCAACACGAAGGGCCACTGCTTGGTGCTTTTGTGGCCCTGCTGTGTTTTGGAATTGTATATCTTGGGCTATGAATCCATCCCCAACAGCAGCTGCATTTAACAAAGTAAACAAGTTCATCAATTTTTCAAACACATCTTTATGTCAAAATCCAAGCCTCTTTGTTAGACCAAAAAAGATAAGTCAAAAGAGTATAGTGAGAAATGAGATATTTACCAACAGTTGCAGATTTGAAAGTTGTTGAGCCATCGATAACATTCAAGTTTCCAGTGATAATAGTTGCATCCATGCCATCACCCACAAGCATTAAATTCTTCTTCTTTTTCCCAATCTCAACATTTTCTTTATAAGTTCCTTTTTTGACATAAATAACATATCTAGTCTTACTATTATCTGGAGCAGACGCAACTGCTTCTTTTACGGTTTTGTATTTTCCACTGCCATCTTTAGCCACTACAACATTGGCTGCTATTGCATTTGCTGAAAGTTGCAAAAGTCTTCTATCATTAGCACTAACCCATGAGGGCAATCCATCACTAACTGTTGCTACAATATTCTTTTGTGGTGCAATTGCAACCATCAAGGCCAAGGAAGTCCTTGCTCTTGCTACCAAATCATTCAACATAGGCTCCATAATAGACCGGGCCTGGCCATTTAGGCCATCTATGCAAGTAACATGGTTGGTGAGAATGCTACTTAGCCATGAATGAACATCAAAATGGGCTTGGGCCGTTAGGTTCCCAAGTCCCATCATGGAGTCCATTAATCTATCCCTTGACAAATCCATCAACTCTAAACAATCTTCTAGAGCTACTTGTTCCTGGCCATTATTGATCCGACCATTCACATTGCTGGCCAAGTGGATCGTCTCGTGGATTTTTAACGATGATTTATGCAAAACCATCTGTAGCAAATCAACTGTTTTTGTATCCATCAGACCAGCAGGTGCAACCTCAGAGAGCATGGCTAAGCAAGATGGCTGATCATGGGCCGTATCACAAATACGAGTTGTCAAGGAAATTGATGTACCATGGATGGCCCAGATTGAAATGAATCCAACTGAGCCCACAATAGCAGCTAAGGAGAGAAGCACATAGAGAGCTTTAGTAGAAGAGGAGGATTTTGTTTTCGGAGAATCTAACAATGGTTGAGAGGAAGTAGCCATGACTTTGTGAAAATATGGAGTGAGGCTTCAGTTTGCTAAGGATCTTCTCATTTCTCGTCTTATTATATAGACTCAAAAAACACCAATAATGTTCCATATATAAATTAAAACACTATTATTTAATAAAGCTACTTTAATTTACTTTATTAGGTGGTCTGGAAAGATTCAGGTATTATATTATATTATCAATGTTTCTTTTCATGGCGAAGTAGGTATGGTTAGTCCATATGCTAGTGTAAGTAGTTTTTTATTTAAATTATTAATTATGCTCAACCAGCAAAAATATAGTAGGATTGAATTTGTTATAAGGTCAAAGACATAACATTTCAATTTAACTCATTGATAGGTATATTAGCAGTTAAATATAATTGTAAATGAATTAAGTAGAGTGCAAACGGTCTTAGATGTGTGGGTAGATTGATACAGAAATGATCCAACGAAGACTTGGGTAAAATATAAATAGCTTGAACTAAGAATATCATTATATTGTTTAGAATCCAATCCTTTACATGTATATCAATTCTACTATTTCATTAATTGTTTGGCAATTAAGGATGATATATTAACCAGTTGAAAGCTTTCTTTTTTTTTTCTTTTTTTTTTTGAGGGAAAGGATATATTATAATGTATATATAAGTTGAAAAGCTTTCGCTCAAGCCTTAAAGTACTAAAACATCCCATAGAAAAGCTCTATCTGAAAATACTATTACTCATGCTGGCTGATAAATAGCAGGTTGTAATCAATTTATATCAGGTTAGAAAGTAATATTTAAAGATATATGTATAATAATTTTTTTATACCACGGTTACATATTTGGAATCATGAGATGAAATTAGCATAAAATCACATGTACAAACGCTACTTCCATTTTACGATACCAGATATCGCATGGTCAAACAACTACTAAATATATTTCTCCACACATACACAGTACTTAGCATTTAGAAAGCTCAAATCTTGTTTTTTTTTAATCATAATTAAGTGTCGGTGTAACGATATTACATCTACGTAAAACTATACTAATAAGTTGAGTATAATTATTGCTCAAAGATAAGATATTTAAATTGGACCCAATTGGCCCTTAAAACATTAAAGAGTCATTTGTTTAAAGCATATAGAAATTAAAAACCAGAATCAATTTGACCAAACCATCATCTATATAGCCATGTATTTTAACAATTTTTTCTAGTTAAAAGAGAGCAATATCCACAACAGTTCTTTCCTTTTATAATAAACTTTAACTGGGATATTTTAAATTTGATATATACTATATATATAAATGGTCTTTTTATTTGTTCACCTTAGCAAATTAATCAAGAGAATTAATCCAACATTATCCTTATCAATATAAGAAATCATCCCAAACTAATAAAAGTAATGAAATCCATATTTAATAAAAAAGAATTATTCATATATTAAACTTTGTATAACTTTTATACATGGTTTGATTACAAAAATGAGAAAAAATAATCTCTACGTAAAATCAAACATATGTTATGCAATATTGTTTGGTTAGTTTTTCCTCTTTTCACCTAAAATATAGCATTGCTAATACTCTTTCTGTTTTAAAAAAAATGATTCCTTTTTTTTAGGAATCCTTTAACTTTAATATTCTACATGACATGTTTAAGGCTACAAGATTAAAGATATTTTGATATTTGAGATAATTTTAATTAAGAACCACAATATTAAAAAGTCTTTATTCTTTTCTTAGATTCCATAACAAGTCAAATTTAGTCATTCTTTTTAAAACGGAGGGGGTATAATAATTGGTTCATGTTTTTCTTTTTCTGATAACCAATACATTATAAGTAATGAAGGAATGTCTACGTATTATCTCATGTAGTAGTAGAAGATCGAATAATTAATATTTCTAATCTCTGGATAGTTAATGTCTATATAATTACTAAGATGTATAAATCTTTATATGTTATAAAATCAAGCTCATAAGAATATAATCATAAAGAGAAGAAGACAAGAGATGTAGATAGAAGAAGAGGAATTTTCTTCTTATTCAAGTGTATTCAAGTCTCATATGTATATGTTACAATAGTGAATGAACAACCCTATTTATAGAGTGAGAAATCACTCCAAAGGTCACCATATTAAGTATCATAATAAATAGATACATTCTTATCCAAAAAGGTTCATGTAACCTAGTGAATATGAATGGTTGTTCATGTACTAACTTTATGGACTATCCACTTATTCAATGTATTTATAACACTCCCCCTTGGATGTCCATAGATTTTGTGCCTCGTTAAAACCTTACTAGAAAAAACCCTGTGGGAAAAAATTCTAGTGAAGGAAAAAGAGTACACATATCTTTTGATACGCACTATTTGTTGCCTCATTAAAAACCTTGCCAGGAAAACCCACTGGGAAAAAAACCTCGGTCAAGGGAAAAAGAGTGCAACGCGTATTATACTCCCCCTGATTAAAACATCACTTAATTTCTTATGATGATGTCTCCAATCTTCGTACATTGTGGTTGGTATATCCTTTTTCAAAGAAAAACCACACATTTCTTGAATATGGTGTGTCATTTATCTCAACCAGACGCACTTTCGACTTGTTTCATGGAGGACTTTTATTTCTGCATAGCAACATTTGCTTCATTGATCGCCAGGATATTATTGTGCCTCCACATGCAAACACATAGCGTGCTTGAGATAGAGCTTTATGCGGATCAGATAAATATTCTGCATCTGCGTAACCAATCAATTTTGTCTTGGATTCCTCGGAATAGAATAAACCCATAACTATGGTCCTTCGAGGATATTCAATCATGTGCTCAACACCATTTCAATGTCCTTTTATCGGGGAGAAACTGAATCTTGCCAGTAAATTTACTGCAAAACAAATATCTGGTCAAATATTGTTAGTAAGATGCACTAGTGCCCTGATTGCACCAAGATAGAGTTTCATCACCAAGAAACTCTTCATCCTTCTTTTGAGATCAAACTGAATCATCATTTATGTCAAGTGATCTCATAATCATTGGGGTACTCAATGAATGCGATTTATCCATATAAAATTGCATCAAAACTTTTCAGTGTATGTGCACTGTTAGACAAATATTTCATTTGTCAAATTATCAATCTGTAGGTCAAGACAAAATTTTGTCTTACCAAGACCTTTTCATAAAAATACAAGGACAATTAGGGTCATTCTTTTGTACCCTTTTTCTTCCTTGACTATTTCAATCCATATAAGGATTCTTGAAGCTTTATTGGAAAAGTTTCTTTCAAACTCTTATATGCTTCAGACACCTCGATTGTTTCAAGGATTTTCATATAACCTTCATTGTCTAGCTAGACATTACAATTATTCATTACATGCATTCAAGTTTTCATATTTCGCCAGATCAAAACAAACCTCATTGCATCCACCAAAGGAGAAAACATCTCCAATAATGTCAGGATTTTTGCGATAAACCTTTATGCCCCAAGGCACAAACCGTATTTGATATCTTACGGTTATACTATCGCATAATAATTTATTTGTACCCCACTGACATTATACCTTGATTTATGGACTACCAGTCCAAAATGTCACTTTTCTAAGTGAAACAAAATATACTTGAATTGTGCATTTTACTTGGCCAACCATTTATCTGTCCACACTATATGACAGATTTGAATTCAAGATCCTCGTCACAATTTATATCATTGAGCGCTACCTCATATCAAAGATACCGTCGACGGTTATTTGATATCGATTCCAACAAGACATAACTTATCGAGATCTCTTCATTTTTCATTATTTCAGGTACCTGAACCTTTTTCAAGATTTTATGAAGTGTTATGTCAATGTGCTCTTTTATAGCACTTGCCTCATTATCATGACCAAATTGATCATTTGCTCCTTCCTTCTTCAAGGAATTTTATATTTGGAATCGATTGGTCTATTACGCTTCCGGCGTATCATAGACTCTGTTCTTCAAGGACTTCACATTGGAGCATTTGCAGCTGAATTATATCATAGGGTCAGTGCATTCATCTGGCAACTGATTTGCAACATTATGCAAATGAATTATCCCTTGAACTTTAAGTTCACATATTTATTTAACGAGGATCTAGATAATTCATAATTAACCTCACACATAATTTTCAGCTGTCAATCATCTCTCCCCCTAATGTTAGAAAATCTAACATTCATTCCAACCTTATTTGGAAGTTCATCTTTGTGCGTGGTGGAGCAATTAAAATCATAACCGCACATTCAACATTTTAGATGAAAATTATATGGTTCCTGACCCTGAACCAATTTTAATGGGGAAACCTTGTTGGTTTGATGCATACATGTGTTGCTACATGTTAAATAAAATTATCTCATACCAAATCTTATTTGGGAGTTTTGTTCTCATAACCATGATTTAGCTATAATTGGAGGCATACAATTTCTGCTAAATCAACCAGCATTATCAATATAATTTCATAGTTTGGAACTGTGCTCTTAATTTTAACAATTCGAGCAAACAACCTTACAAAAACCAATTTGTAAGTTGACAACAAAATACATGTGACCATCGCATAGATGCATCAATCATATAGTTGCAAATGATCCACATGACAGGTAAACGGGCCCATATTCACCCTTTTATATGTTCCAAAAATTTTAGGGGATTACAATCCTAACCTTAGCTGGTACAATGATCATTTTATCAAGAGAACAAGCAACACAAGATAATTCTTGAAGAATCTTTATTTCTTCATCATATAAATCACCTGAATTCTCAATCACGTTTGCATCACATTTAATCGGAATGGTCAACCAGTCATGCCAACTGATCTTTATTTTAGTACACTTATAATTTACTTTTACATGTGATTTCATCAGCATGTACATGTTTGTATGGAACAAACAAGAGGAAAAGTGGGGTAATCTTTTACATAAACATTTATAACCCTCTTCGGTTGTAGTGATTTATAGTCTCAATATTTATTTTCAATTCATCCGAAACTTAAAAAGTTTCTTTTGAGACTTACTACAACCCCAATATTATTCCTCTGATAATAGCACAACTCGTTAGAGCTTGCAATTAATTTTGTGTACTATCACATATTGCATGACACCATCCCTATGGTGAGCATCTCCTTCAAGGAGGAAATTATATTATTATTGTCATGGTCAAAATCATTACGAGCAAGACGTCTTTCTTGCTTTACTTTTGTTGTACCATAGGTACACAACCAATGACAAATTTGTATTGCCACACAATAATGACCACAACCCTTATAGGCAAGAACTATTTCTTTCTTTTGCCCTTTCGGTAGTTCACAATAAACATACCATAGTGACGTATAAAACGTACAATACAATTAGCCATTTCTGCCAAATAAAATTTATTTCCTCTCAAATCTCCCGTAGAGATGAGAAGTGACATGTATCTTTCTTTTTTTCTCAAACCTTCCATAGAGGTGAGTTGTGGCATATATTCAACCCGTAATGATTTTATCACATCTGGACCCATTCTCTTATAGAATGGTCGAGCATTCACGATACTCATCACAAGTCACATTCTCTTCAAGGAATGGACTAATTATTTATATGTACTTCATAAATTTGCATTATAAG
>NC_028638.1:48124840-48130336 GCF_001406875.1 Solanum pennellii
TGGGACTTGAACCCAATCACGGTGCATCAAAACTCTAATTGATGTCTTACCCTTTTGGTGCGATAGAACTTGAATCTATCGTCTTATCCTCAAATATTTTTCATTATGGTGCATCCGGACTTTAACCTGATGTCTTACCCTTTTGGTGCGATGAAACTTGAATCCATCGTCTTACCCTTAACCAACGGTATAATAAACCGAAGTACAACATGATTTGTTCTTTGAGTCTTTCAAAACAATCAAAATAATATTCAAACTCATGCTATTAAAATTTTATACCTTCTTCCATTTAAAGAAGTTTTGTATAGCATGTCATATTCAACCAATAGTAGTATATGTCTTCGGTTCCTGATAATTGTTAGTGACTGAACACTATTTTATTCTAAATCATAAAATATTTTAGAAAATACATACCTGATTTTATGCATATAATACTTTGATCTTCATAACGAGATCAACCAAAATATGAGCTAAATAAAAACAAGAACTCACTCTCAATTAGATAGAGACTCGTGCTGATAACGTGTTATAAAATCAAGCTCATAAGAATATAATCATAAAGAGAAGAAGACAAGAGATGTAGATAGAAGAAGAGGAATTTTCTTCTTATTCAAGTGTATTCAAGTCTCATATGTATATGTTACAATAGTGAATGAACAACCCTATTTATAGAGTGAGAAATCAGTCCAAAGGTCACCATATTAAGTATCATAATAAATAGATACATTCTTATCCAAAAAGGTTCATGTAACCTAGTGAATATGAATGGTTGTTCATAAACTAACTTTATGGACTATCCACTTATTCAATGTATTTATAACATTATATTATTTCTTTGTTCATATTTATTTGTCTATTATATTAAAAATAATTATGTAATAATATTTTTTCAGTTCAATAAATCAAGAGATAATTTACCTTTTTATGCTTGTTTTACCATTGCTATTAAATGTCACTCGACATCTAATATATTTTTTAAAGTATTAAATTTAACATATTCAAAAGATAATATAGTAACAAAACTTCTTTTTTCTATTAATATTTCTTAGAATATGTGTCAAGTCAATAAGGAACAACTGTTATTAGGCAGAAAGAATACTAAATTTGCATACTCTAGAAACAACTAAACAATCCCATAACTTGAGTCAATCATGGTCTATTGAAAAAGGTTTTTCACTTTCACAAGATAAGAATTTGATTAAGTACACATCATTACTCTTTGACTTCATTTATCTAATTAGATTAGATGTGTCATTGTTGTTTTAGAATCATAAATATGGAATAATTTTTGTTTTTGTTTTTGTATTGAATAAAAATATAATGCGGATATACAAATTAAATTTTAGAACACATTCCAAATAGCCCGAATTCTAAAAAAAATTGTTTCATTTGAAATTGGTTGGGTTGTGTTCCTGTGTAATGGGAAGTTTTTTATTTACACTAATAATTGCGACGGTTTTAACTTCCCTCCGGTACTTATTTTTTTAATTTCTCTCAGTACACATTTGTATTTGGATAAAATCATGTGTCATACTTAAAAATTAAAGGTGGAAATTTATAAATGAAAGTCATGTGTCATACTTAAATCTCTACCTTTAGTTTTTAAATAGGGAAAAAGCTTAAATATGTCATTGAACTTTTAGAAAAGACTTATTATATCATTCGTTAGAAGTTTGGCTTATTTATGCCATTGCTTTTAAATAAAAGGCTCATTCATGCCATTTTTTTAACTCCGATTTTGCAAAACCAATTTTTACATACCAAACAAGATTTAAGACTTTTGCGTTGGTGTTTTTGGATCAAATGTATACTTTTTGTTCGTTTTTCTTTAAAAACATCAAGAACACATGAAGAATATAAACAACTCCCAAATTTTCAACATTTTCAATTCTTCACGGAATTATCTCAAATTTCGGCTACATCATTAATTTTTTTTTAAAAAAAATAAAATCTAAAATCATCTGCAGAGTTCAAAAAATTCACCCATATTTAAAAAATATATTTCAAAAAACGAAAATTAATCCCAAAATTTCAAAAATTTATTTGATTCTTATAATTTTTACATTAGATCTTTATTGACTAGTGTTTTTTGAGTTTATGTTCAAAATTTCAAATGATTTGAAGTTGTGGAGAATCTACAATTAAAGAATGTTGAAGTTTTGAAACTTTGAAGAAATTTCAATTGGGTCTTATTGAGTTATGTTGAATTCGAGCTCAAAAGAAATTGAGTTTTGATATCTAGCTCGTAGTGAAACTACTCTTGAAATTTGAGGCGATTCGTGAAGAATTAATAAATTTGAAATTTGGGAATTGTTAATGTTCTTATGTGTTCTTAGAGATGTTGAAGCAAAAAGTATACATTTGATCCAAAAACACCAATAGAAAAGCTCTAAACCTTGTTTGGTATGTAAAAAGTGGTTTTACAAAATTGGAGTTACAAAAATAGCATATATAAGCCTTTTATTTAACAATAATGACATAAATGAGCTAAACTTTAACGGATGACATAAATGAACCTTTTCTAAAAATTCGATAACATATTTGAGCATTTTTCCTTTTAAATATGACACAGACTTTCATCCAAGTGTTTACTTGGAAAAAAGGAGAGAATTAGTAATGAAAAGGATATTTATCCACGACGAATTTAACTCCTCTCTATTATTTATTGTCTATTGCGACAAATGCTTGTCAGAAAGTCTTTGGGTTATTATATCAACAGAAGAAAAAAAGAGATTTTCAGTTTTTTTGTACTTTTAATACTTTATTTTTTATATTAACATATGTAATATGAAGAATTACTTATTATCGTAATGTAAATTCAATATGATAATATATAAATAATTTTACATTGTGAACCCACAAACATCAACTTGTTATTAAATAATGTCAAAATAATTTTAAAGAATTACTCGGTTGACTATATATCTATAAATATTCCCTGAATTGGTGGCTTTCATGATCACTTAAATGGGTTGTTGGGCACTAAAACGACCTCTCATGCATGTTTTTTTTTTAATTCTAAAAAATGAAAACTAAAGTGATTCATGTTGCATTATTTTTTTCTATCAATAATGGCGACAAGAAAACATGCTTTTCCAAAAGAATACTTTGCTTTAGCAGAAAATATATTTGTTCGGAATAGATGATTTATTTGTTCCAAATTTGAAAAGTGGTACGAGGAATATGATTTTTTTTCTTCCAAGAGTGAACTTTAGTTGGTGTTAAGAGTGTCATCAAAATAAGCAGAGTTAATAATAAAATTTATCATTAATTCGTCCAATAAAATTAAAAAGAAAAATGGTTTAACTCCATTTACTTACACTTAAGTTTATAGATTTAGAAAAAAGAAAATCACTTTTTAACTTTTATGAATAAATTGAATAACTAACGCACCAGACAAATGGAACGTGAACAACTATAAAATATCTATTTTAAAAAAGTAGCCTAAAATAAACGACAAGATCATTCCTATCCATGATAGACATCACAACAATGACTTTCTCTTTTATATAATTATTATAAAAAAGAAAAAAAAATCACGTGGGCAATTTGATATATATTGCTTACCTACCAACCTCACCAATGCATCAGCAAGAAGAAAATAAGATTATCGACTAGTTCCTGCTATCAATAAACAATCCCATTTTATGTGATTGGACATCAAATTTAATATAGCAATTTAATTTATCTATCTATCTATATATATTGGAAAAAGAACGCGTGTTTGAACAGAAAACACCAGATATCTAAATTTAAGTCTCAAATTTGCATTGTGACAATCTGTGAAATTGGTGTAAAATATCTGTCTAAAAAAATATCATTTTACTATAATTAAAAAATAATTTATTTAACTTTCAGATACTTTTTTTATTCATAATGAAATAGAGAGTCCGGAGATAAAAGGGTAAAAAAATTGTCAAAAACTTTGAAAGGACATATCAATTTTTTTAAACTAAAAGAGTAAAATCACTCCTGACGGAGCGATTTTATTCTGACAATTTTTTTTCAATATTGCTGCGAGTGCAGCGTTTTTCAAAAAAAAAATTAAAATTGAAATCGCTACAGCGATTTCTTTTTCATTAAAAAAGTTAATAGAGTCAGGCAGCATTTTGGTTTGCCCCTGCAGCATTTGTTAATTTTTTTTTTGACAAATCGCTGCTATGGCAGCGATTTAAGGGAAAAAAATTTTTTTGGATGAAATTGCTGTCACAACAGTGATTTTTGTGTTTTTTAAAAAAAAAACACGTTAATTTTGTCAGAAGAAACGGAGCGATTTTGTCCTTTTGATTAAAAAAAATTAATGTACCATTTTAGAATTTGTGACAATTTCTTTTACCCTTTTGATTTCGGACTCACGTAGAAGTTCCTCTACCTGCTAAAACTTTATATAAATTTTAAATGTAATGATGATAAGTGATGGGTTTTGTAATTCCTAGTATAAATCTAGTGACCCTAGACCTAGAGACATTGTAAGAAGAAGGTAAACTTGTTTTAACATTGACAGTATTGGAAACTCTCCTCTTTTTACAAAGAAGCAAATTGAAAGCTAAGTAATGTTAATTAATTTTATAGATTTTCTGTAAGGAAAATAATAGATATATCGAGCTCCTACGTTAGTCATAATGAATGAAAGTATTAATGGGTTTATGGATACTCAATTGAAGTCATAATGAATGAAAGTATTAATGGGTTTATGGATACTCAATTGAAGGAAACTGAGGGCCATATATGATAGATTTTCTACTGTGATGGCTGCTCTTAATTCTCCCAACTTTAAACACTGTTGTAATAATAATAAAGTATTGTTTTTTTCTTGGATAGTTTTGGACTTTATCTGCAGGTTTAATATTTATTTAGAAGAACATATCCATAACATGATTTTATAAAATTGGTAAATGTTAAGTACTCTACCGGGTGAGGGTTTTTTTTTTTTGCCATCATATTTCATATCTATATTAAAACCTAACAGAATGTTCAATAATTTTTTTTAGGGTAATCCATCGATAACCATCTAAAGTTGGCACAAATTTTCACTAAGATACTTTAACTAAGTTTTGTTCGTTCTAGACATCTCATGTCATGCCTCATTGTGTCAGTTTGATACTTTTTTGCTGAAATGACATAGTAAGTGAGATACACTTGCTATCAGTGTGTGAAAAGCTTATTTAATTCATTTTTATTTTATTTTTTCGTCCTTTTCCTCATTTTTTAAGCATCATCTTCCAAAACTTAAACTCTTCCATTTAAAAGTATATTTGATGGTGTTAATTAGTTAAAACAAAAACAACCAACATTATAGTAGAGAGAAACAATTGAAAAAGATTAAAGAAAAAAGTATTGCGTCTTAAATGAAGAACTAATAATAAATTTGAAAGAAAGAATTTCACCAAGAAAACGGGTAGGGTAAGGGAGATAAGGGAGTTCTGGTGGTGGGGCTGATGAGGAAGATGGTTTGGGAATCGGGTGGGGGGAAAGGGGTTGGAAATCGGGGGTGGG
>NC_028638.1:48131572-48138510 GCF_001406875.1 Solanum pennellii
GGGGGTGGGCTTTGGGGGAGGGAAGCTGGAGAAGATGATATATATGATAAGACTGTTTTTTTTAATTATTTAGACTTTAAAAATGACAAATGTATTTGAGTGATTGTCCTTTTTCTACATAAAAAATTCATTAATTAAAAATTATTTTTGACATATATGTTACAAGTATTTATTTAAATCGTTATGTGTAAAATGGATAAAACTTAATTAAAGTATCTAAATAAAACTTTGTAACAATTTTAGGTGACCATCGATTGATTAGGCCTTATTTTTAATAATGATGGTGTCTAAGTAAAACTTAATGATGAATTGCTTTTAGTAAGTCTAAACGTTTTCCTCGAAATTGCATTATCGCAGAATGACATATTTCGCCTCAACTATGGATAGTACCATCAGATGAAATTGCATTATGCTGATTGCTCTGTAATATTGAGCAACATTTATTCAATTTGCAATCACTATTAGTTAGTACCATCAAGTCTAAATAATTTAATTTATGCCTTCGTATTGTGGCATGGTTCAGTCATCAGTACCACAACAAAGCAGCATATTATTATTATCATCACAGAACAAGCATACAAATAAAAGCAACCAAAACATACTAAAACTTCACTAGCAATACATATTTTAAATCAAACAAGTTCCTCACAACCCATCAGTGTAAGCGACACCAGTAGATTTTAACCATGCTGCTCCTTGAATCAGCTGACCAACAGTGAATTTCGCGGCCTCTGATTTAGTTAAGGCTTTATGATAACCAGGCCACTTCACTCTCTTACTAGTTCCAGCACCAGCTCCTTTGTTCATGTACTCACCATAATACAATGTTTTCAATGCAAAATCACCGCTCCATTCTGACCAACCTGCTGGATCAATATGGTCTCCAATGTTGGACTGCATGTACACTGTCCGCGAGTACGCTTTCCATGGTCTGCCCAAATATGTCTTCACCGACCCTTTCACTGGTGCAAGGTCCGAGCTAGGAATAATGTCACACTTCTGGATTGAAGTTCCTGTATTTTGGTTTGGATCTTCACGACCTTGTGCTGTAACCATGTTTTTCTGTCCGCTCATGGGCTTTCGCGCTGCCAGTTTAGAGTTTTGGAACACAACTGCTGCGTTACCAAAGATAAAATCGACAGTGCCAGTGATGTAACAGTCTCTATAGAATTGACGGAGACTGTGGGTATAGAGAGTGTCCTGGAATGCATCCATTTTGCAGCGGTTGATAACGGATTGATCTGCTCCAACACGAAGGGCCACCGCTTGGTGCTTTTGTGGCCCTGCTGTGTTTTGGAATTGTATATCTTGGGCTATGAATCCATCCCCAACAGCAGCTGCATTTAACAAAGTAAACAACTGCTTCAATTTTTCAAAACACATCTTTATGTCAAAATCCAAGCCTCTTTGTTAGACCAAAAAAGATAAGTCAAAACAGTATAGTGAGAAATGAGATATTTACCAACAGTTGCAGATTTGAAAGTTGTTGAGCCATCAATAACGTTCAAGTTGCCAGTGATAATAGTTGCATCCATGCCATCACCCACAAGCATTAAATTCTTCTTCTTTTTCCCAATCTCAACATTTTCTTTATAAATTCCTTTTTTGACATAAATAACATATCTAGTCTTACTATTATCTGGAGCAGAAGCAACTGCTTCTTTTACGGTTTTGTATTTTCCGCTCCCATCTTTAGCCACTACAACATTGGCTGCTATTGCATTTGCTGAAAGTTGCAAAAGTCTTCTATCATTAGCACTAACCCATGAGGGCAATCCATCACTAACTGTTGCTACAATATTCTTTTGTGGTGCAATTGCAACCATCAAGGCCAAGGAAGTCCTTGCTCTTGCTACCAAATCATTCAACATAGGCTCCATAATAGACCGGGCCTGGCCATTTAGGCCATCTATGCAAGTAACATGGTTGGTGAGAATGCTACTTAGCCATGAATGAACATCAAAATGGGCTTGGGCCGTTAGGTTCCCAAGTCCCATCATGGAGTCCATTAATCTATCCCTTGACAAATCCATCAACTCTAAACAATCTTCTAGAGCTACTTGTTCCTGGCCATTATTGATCCGACCGTTCACATTGCTTGCCAAATGGATCGTCTCGTGGATTTTTAACGATGATTTATGCAAAACCATCTGTAGCAAATCAACTGTTTTTGTATCCATCAGACCAGCAGGTGCAACCTCAGAGAGCATGGCTAAGCAAGATGGCTGATCATGGGCCGTATCACAAATACGAGTTGTCAAGGAAATTGATGTACCATGGATGGCCCAGATTGAAATGAATCCAACTGAGCCCACAATAGCAGCTAAGGAGAGAAGCACATAGAGAGCTTTAGTAGAAGAGGAGGATTTTGTTTTCGGAGAATCTAACAATGGTTGAGAGGAAGTAGCCATGACTTTGTGAAAATATGGAGTGAGGCTTCAGTTTGCTAAGGATCTTCTCATTTCTCGTCTTATTATATAGACTCAAAAAACACCAATAATGTTCCATATTATTTTAACATACTTAATTAAATCAAAACACTATTATTTAATAAAGCTACTTTAATTTACTTTATTAGATGGTCTGGAAAGATTCAGGTATTATATTATTATTAATGTATGGTGTTTCCTTTTCATGGCGAAACACGTGTTTATGTGCAAGGTGGTTTTGTTAAAAAAGACATGTGCCTTAGGCTTCTAAATTTAAGGGGCCTCATTTTTAATAATAATATCTTATAAGTTATTAATTTTTAATAAATATTGAATACTATTTATAGAAAAAAGTAATTTTTTCATGAAAATGAAGGAATTATTAGAATAAATTTGACATATTTGGAGTACTATATCTCATAATAAATAATTTAAAATAAGAATAATTATATTATTAATTGAGAACTAGAAGAAATTGTTAGTGAAAAAAATAATAAAATTACAAGATTACAATTGATGATAAAATGAAGAAATATGCATAAACAAATCTTAAGGCTGAGACACGGATATCTCGCTCTCTTTAAGAAAATTCAAGTCCGCTGCAGCATAATCTACACCGATCCAACAGTATAACTCTTGACTTGTCCCCTCCAGGATACAACAGCCCAACAACAGTGTATAACTCAAACAACTCCGGATTAGTTGAAGAGTACAAAGCTCCACAAAAGAACACCTTCCTTCAACATATAATACTCTCTTTTCGTATAGTGAATATAGTTAAAGACTTGGAATATTTTCTATGTTTCAACTCTCTCTTTCACTAAACTAACCTCAATATAATACTACTCATCTTTTTCACTCTACATTTTCTTGTATTTCTCTTGTTTCTTCTCCTATCTCAACACAAACGAAGACTACACTATTTATAGGTGATGAATTTTTCCTTGCAATGAATAGGAGATAGTGGATAGTAAATTTGCCAAATGAATGGCCCAAATGTTAAACAAGTTACAAGACATAAATATAGAATAATGGATGAAATGAAGAGTTGATGATTTACATAAGTTACTAAAAACTAATGACAATTTTCTTCCACAATTGATGAGAGTATAGAGGCATAAATGTAATGTCTATCAAGAGACATTACATGATATATAATGTGACATATAATATATATTTTTATTAATATTAAAATATCACACCCACAGAAATTAATTATATAAATGTTATTAATATTCACGTTTAAAGCCTGTTTGATTTTTGCCTTAGGCCATTAATATGATTGAGCCGCTCCTGTGTATACATGCTGGTGCAAGTAGTATTTTTATTTAAATTAAATATGTTTACCTGCAGATTAAGAATATACGGTTGAATTGTTATAACGTCGCGTTTCAATTAAACTCATTGATTGATATTTAAATATTGTAAGCGAATTAGGTAGTGCAATCTGTTTTAAACCTGTAGGTAAATTAATATGAAAATGATTGATAGTTAGACTTTTATTTATAATATAATATATATAAAAAGCTTCAAGTAATTATATGTATGTCAATATTACTAGTATTTCATTAATCATAGATAACTAAGGATAATATATTAACCAATAGAAATTATCCAGTACAATCTACAGTACTGTAAAATCCAATAGAAAATTTCTGCTCCGATCTATAGTACTATAACATATCCAATAGAAAGCTCTGTCGCGCGATGCACATGAATTTCATTCCTTTTACGTACACATGTTTGCGCAGGTCAGTATAATTTTTATCTTGCAAATTAGTATTTTAAGATGTTATAGAAACCTTAAAACAAGTGATTTACACCATTCCCACCTTATCCCTACCCCGCCCCGCCAACCCCTCCACCCAGGTCATCTACATTATTTGTTTTTAAAAAAATTATTTTTGAAAAATATTTTAAAACTTTAAAAAATTTCATTTTACGCCACCCCATCAATAAAATAAAAATAAAGTTGTTCTTCAAAATATTACAAATTTTTTAAAAAACCTTTTCTTTTGCCACCACACCCTTCGCTATGATCCGATCCTAGATCAATTATTGAGATTGATTTTTAAATCAGAAATTATTTTTCTAAGAGAATTTTTAATCTCATTTCAAAAATAAAATATATTTTTTGAAAAGTATTTTTCAATTCACTAACCAAACATTAAAAAATATTTTCGAGAAAATAAAATCTAGTTACCAACCAACCATGATATAATAAGTTAGAAATTCACTTGCTTTTTAGGAAAATATTTTTTTCATACCAAATACACTCTTAGTTTTATAATAATTTTTGTATACTACAGGTACATTAAATTTGAATTCTTGACACATACAAGTATCAGTGTAATGATAATATAATATGTTGCTAAGATAGTTTTATTATAACAATTTTTAATACTTAATATATTATGTATTTATTAATTAAATCATGGTTAGAAATTTATTTTGGAAATTAAATCTTAACCATTTATTTTAACCTATGTCATGTGTCACTAATCCAAATAGAAACTTGGAGAAAATGGAGAGAAAAGAAATGGAGAGGAGCCGAATCAATATAACAAAACCATAAAACTAACAACTATATACATACAAAAAGTTTCTTAAACGATGTGAAAAGAACAAAAACATTCTATTCATAGTTTGGTCCCAATAGTTATAAAATGCGTCAAAAAATCCCTTTTTAAACACATTTTTTCCTAATTAAAATACATATAAGATTGTATATCCATCATTATTTTATATTTATATACCATTAAAAATAATGATAATAAAATAATATTTTTTGTTTTTTTCTGAATGGAAGAAAGATAAATTTTTGCTAAACTTTTTTTAAATAATATTATTAGAAACAGAATGTATTAGAAAAAAGAAAATAATAATAAATTTATTTGGAAAATGAGCATCTTTAACCCATTAAATAACAATAAGGACATTTTTTTTACTAAAGTATTGATGGCGGCAAGAATATTTTTGGACTAAAGTACAAAATAAGGACATTTTTATTTCTTTCGCTTAGTTTAAGGACATTATTGAACTAAAATATTGTTGATTAGAATATTTTTAAGCCAAACTAAAAAACAAAAGATATTTTTATTTATTTTACACCATTTAAAAATATTCTTTTAATCCTATTCCCTACTTATAATTATAGCTCAAAGATGAGATATTTTAAGTTGGATCTAATTGGCCCTTAAAATATTAAAGAGCCATTTGAAGCATATAGAAATATGAAAGACCTGAATCAATTTGAGCAAACCATGATCTGTAATTCTATATAGTTATCCATGTATTTAAGAATTTTTTTCTAGTTGAAAGAGCCACAACAAGTTCTTTCCTCATATAACTATAACTTGGATATTTTAATGCACTGTCTGTCTTCATTCCCTTTGGTTTTTTTCCCGATATATTATATATACAACTGATTGTTTTAGCGAATTAATTAAGAGAATTAATTCAACGTTATCCTTATGAATAAGTAATCATCCCAAACTAATAATACAAATACGTACAATAATTTTTTCTCATTCAACATAACATCTCAACAATTTCTATCTAAGTTGTGTCATGCCTAACATAACTTTTATATAATTAATTAACGATAATAGCTCAATTATCGTTAAATATGTATTTTTAGTGATAGTTAACAATCTGTATATGTTCCTAAAAATTTTAGTGATATTAAATTTGATGACAGTTAACAAATATCAGTAAAAACTTTATCACGCTTTATTAATATATCTATTTACTACCGTTAAAAGTTAAGTTTATTATATTATAGAGCTAGTAAAGACGTAAACAGTGCAAGCAAGTGGGAGCTTTATTATATTATGATATGATAATGACGTCGGTTCTTATCTTTTGATTTACTTTTTTACTAGGATTTTTCTTTAGTACGGATCAACTCAGGTATTAATTTCATGACCTTAACTATCAATTGCAGATACGTACATAGCTATTATATTAGGCCAAACAGCTAGAAGAAGAAGTTTAACAAACGAGAGTTACGTGTTGCCTTAGTCCCTAGCTACCTACTTACTAAAACACAGTGGTCTGAAGTCTCAACAATAGGGATTGTTAGGTACAAAGATTAATAACGTAAGGATCGGTAATGCATGTATTAGTAATACAGGGATTGATAATGCATTAATTAGTAATGTAGAGATTATTTTTATCAAGTATTTGATTCATCGCTTTTTATTTAGTTTTGTGTGTGGTTTAAAACTCTACAAAAAAATTCTTTTCATTTATATCCTTGAGTTATTATGAGATTTTTAATTTCATGTAATTGGACCATGTTCGCTATTTTCTCACTTAAATTATTTGAGAGTAAATATTTTTTGTTTTAATAAATTGGAGTTAATATCTCAAAATGTTACACAACTATAATAATTTATAGAGAAAATTTATTGAACTTTGTTTTTATCAATAAATTTAAAACAAACTCTTTATCATAAAATTTTAAAAAATAATAAATATACCAAAATAAATTAAACTATTTTTATA